>NW_003519668.1:28368-35638 GCF_000190715.1 Dictyostelium purpureum | reverse complement strand
GATACTTTTATTTAACCAAACAAGAAGTATTTATTAAAATCAGTTTTAAATGAAAATAGTTCAATTTTAGAAAAATATAATATATTAGAATTGGATGATCAAGAGAATAGCCCAAATGTAAATAATAAAAGAAAAGATACAGAAAATAATAACAATAATAATAATAACAACAACAACAATAAAAAATTAAAAATAACATCACTTGTTAATATACCAGAGGAGATTTACCCAGGATCAACACTTAACTCAATTAATAGAAAATTAAAAATATTCAAAACAAAATCAATTTTATCAGATCAAGAATTTCAAAGTATAAATATTGATAAAGATAGATTTGCTATTGATTATGATATATATAAACCATCACCACATTTCAAAAAGACTGATCCGGGCTTACCCGATTTTTATTTATCAATTTCTAAATTTGGTTTGGCAGTACCCTCAATGAACGACATATCAAGATTGAATTCAATTAATGTAATAAACAACACAAATATACCAATTCAATTTTGTGTGGTAAACCAAAAAGATATTTCATTCATTGAATTTAAAGAAAATTTAGTGTTAACAAATGCATTCTTTTAAATAAATCCTATTTAATTTTTTTTATAATTATAACTATAAAAAAAAAAAAAAATACTCTTTAAGGATATTTTATTTAAAATAAAAAACTTATATTAAATAAGTATACATAAATATTATTTTTATTTTTTTAAATTTTTTATTTTTTAATTTATTTAAATTTTATTTTTTTTTTTTTAAATTTTTTTTTTTATTTTTTTTTTTTTTATATTAATAATACAAAGAAAATAAAATATCAAAACTAAGATTATTATTTATTCTTTTTTTTTTACACAAATAATAACAGTTTTTTTTTATTTTTAATTTTTTTTTTTATAAAACTATAATTTATATTTAATTTGTTCATATAGCATAGCGTGAAGTTATAAGACATGTCTTATTTTTCAAATTCAGGTAATTCACCAAGAAGTAAAAATAATAGCCCTACAACAACTACAACGACCACTACTACCACCACAACAGATACTATTCCAGACTCACCAACAATAGAGTCTCAATCATCATCATCATCATCAACAGTGGATACAACTCAAAACAGTAATAATATAAATAAACCAGCACAAACCCCACCTCCACCACAAAATTCAGCATTTGAATGTAACATATGTTTTGACGAAGTATCCGAACCAGTTGTAACTCAGTGTGGCCATTTGTTTTGGTAAATATAGTCTTTACATTTACAATAAATCTATCTTTAAATAAACTAATTCTCTTTCTATTTTGTATAGTTGGTCATGTATTTTCCAATGGCTCCAACGTAATGCAAACCAACAATGTCCAGTTTGTAAAAGTCCAGTTTCAGAAAGTAAGGTTATTCCTATTTATGGTCGTGGTGGATCAAATGAGGATCCAAGAAAGAAAACAACAAATATACCACAAAGACCCCCAGGTAGACCAGAGCAACCAAGACAAAGAAATAGAGATAATAGTGGATTTAATGATTTCTTTTCTCCATTTGGTATGAGCAGTGGAGTTGGACAGGGTGGCGGAGGAGGTACTTCATTTTCAGCAGGATTTGGATTATTCCCTGGGTTATTTGGTGTGCATTTTTATAGCAACGGTAATAATGGCAATGTAAATAATAGCGGAACAAATAGTAATAATAATGGGAATAACCAGAGAAATGTAGGTTTTATTTATTTTTCTTTTTAAAAAAAATATATAATTTTACTAACACCAATATTTTATAGAATTTATCAAACGAAGACTCAATATTTATTTCAAGATTAATGTTTGCGCTTGGTCTTTTATTATTATTTTTTATATTATTTAGTTAGAAAAAAGGATATGTCAAAAAAAAAAAATACAAGATAAAAAAAAAAACAAAAAAAAAAAAGAAAAAATTAATACATTTTCTTTTTATCAATAAAGAACGATTAGAAACCAATAGAATTTTTTTTAGAATACAAAATATAGCTTTATTTAAATTTCTCCTTCTTCAACTTCATCATCTTCATTATCATCTTTCATTTGGGAGTATTCTTTTTCATCTTCATAGTTGATTTGTGGACTCTTTTTGTCATCTTTCCTTAAATCTTCATCGCTGTAAATGGCACCATCTTCTTCGTAGTTATTGTTTTTATGATCTCCTCTTTTATTACAGTCTCCATAGCTATAATCAAAATACCCCCTTCTGTTGTTACCCTTATAGTCATCATTTCTTTTGTTATAATATTTATTGTTTCTATCACCACTGTTATTCTAAATTAAAAAAAAAAACATTAGAATTATAAAAAAAAAAAAAAAAAAAAAAAAAAAAAATTGCCATACATTATTCTTATAGCTATTATTTACTTTGTTATAATAATAATTATTATTGCTACTATTATTATTATAATTATCGTTATCATTGTTATTTTTATTACTATTATTAAATCTATCATGCCTCCAAACTAAACCTTGATCCAAATCACTTTTGCCTCTTTTATTAAAATTTAATTTATTTGGTTTATTGTTATTATGAAATCTATTAAAATTCGTCTTTTCGACCCTTCCTCTATATCTATCATTTTCATTCGACCTTTTATCTCTATAATTTCTATCATCTCTTTCAACATATGGCGCTCTGTCACTATTTGTGTGATTTTCTCTCGGATTAAATTTTGACCGATTATTGTAGGTATTTCTTTCTTTTTTGTCGTCCGATTCTTTTTCATATTTATCTGATATCATTTTTTGGAAAAATTATATTATAATGTATTTGTATATTTAAATTTAATTTACAAAATTTAAAATAAAAAAAACAAAAAAATAAAAAAAAAATTAAAAAAATTAAAAAAAAAACTTTAAAAAATAGAGAGGTCATAGATTATGAATATAAAAATGGTTATTTATTTTTTTTATATTTTAAAGTTGTTTTAATATACATTTTATTTTATTTATTAATTTGATAATGTTGGTGATAGAGCTGTTTTTGAAACTGAGGGAATTGTTAAAATTACATCTAAATATTGGTGATTGAATGATAATTCATGCAATGTTAGAAAATCATCATCGGTTTTTTTATTTGAATAAATTGTTCCAATTGGTTTAATTTGAAAAATTCCTTTTTGGTCTGGGAATATAAATGCAAATTCAAATTTTGAATCTTTATTTCTTGCTTCTTCAAATGATTCTTTAATTAAATTTGAAATTTCTTTTAAAGTTGCATTTCTCCTGTTTTTGGAAAATATAAAAAATTAATTCAATTTTTGCAGAGAATAATAAATCAAAAATAAATAATACAAACCATGTATATAATTGAATTTCATCATTTTCTGGAACCTTACTTCTTCCAGAAAATTCATTTACATTATGGAATGAACCTCCTTTTGTAACGAAAACACGTAATAAGAAAGGACACGTAGTTTCTCTATTTACATAAAATGTACCATGACCTGTATTGAATCCTTTCATTAAATAGATATGAATAAAAAAAATTTAATTAATTTAAAAATAATAAAAAAAATAAAAAATATAAAAGGAATTAAAAAAAATAAAAAAAAATTAAAAAAAAAAAAATTAAAAAAAAAATATTTTATTTTATTTTTTTTTAAATTCACAATTACTTTTTTTATTTTTTCACTTAACTTCAAACACACCCATACACATATAATAAACATATATATATTATAAAATGTTAAAAACTTTAACTTTTGTAACCAAATCAGCACCATTAATGGTTGGTAGACGTTCATTTACCACCAATGTTACCAAAGATACATTCGAATCTGTTGTTTTAAAATCACCAAAACCAACCGTTGTCGATTTTTATGCAGAGTGGGTATCAGTGAAATAGTCTATATCAATATCTTTATTTTCATATTAACATAATTTTAAATATAAAATAAAATATTAGTTGGTGTCCACCATGCAGAGCATTAGAAGGACCATTAAAAAAAACAGTCGAGGAAAATGGTAAAATTAATTTAGTTAAAGTTAATATCGATCAAGAACCAAATTTAGCTGAAAGATATAATGTTTCAAGTATCCCACATGTTATTGGTTTTCAAGATGGTGTACCAGTTTTCCAATTCACTGGTGCTATCCCACCAAAACATATCGAAAAATATTTAGAACAATTTAGAAATTAAGAAATAAAAACTAAAAATAAATAAATAAATAAATAAATAAATAAATAATAATAATAACAATTATAATAAAATAAAATAAATTAGGAAACATTTAGTTTGTATATTTTTGAAAAATATATCTTGTATTATTTTTGACAATTTATTATCTACAATTATAAATAGATAGAAAAATTAAAAACAATAATTTGTGAAAAGAATTATTTTATAAGTGTGTGAATGTGTGGTAAACATACATTTAAATAAATTTTATTTTTTAAAATTAATTTTTTCTTTTTTTTTTTTTTTATATTTGTATTTTAATAATTTTTATAAAACCATCATATATAATAAACCATAATATTATTAACAGCTAATTAATTTAAATAACACTTCATTCTACTTTATAAATATAAATAGCTATGTTTAAATATAATAAATTCTTTAATAATCAAAATACCTCAGGTTTCCTTCGATCAATTAAAAACAATAAAAAAAGAGGAAATAAAGTAAATAAGCAAGTAAACAATTCAAGCAATATTAATAACAAGTATGATTTGATGAGGGTCATTGATAATTCAGAGGTACCTGTAGTAGTAGAATTTCAACCATCATGGGATCTACCAATAAAAAGATATAACCCTCATTTAGAAAATGTAGTAAAAAATCATAAAGGAAATTTAACCTTAGTCAAACTTGATATTGACCGTGACTATGATATTGTAAAAAGATTTAAAGTTTTAGGTATGGAATAAAAAATAATAAACTTTAAAATTATATTAAAAGCCTTTTAACTCTATATTTTTTTAATATATAGAATTCCCAACTATATTAGGAATCTCAAAAGGAAATATAAACTCTGAATTAAAAGGAAAGAACTTATCAAATAAAGATATTCAAGAATTTTTAAATAAATTAGAAGACTCACACTATAAATAAATGTTTAAGAAATAATAAATCAATCAATTAAAACCATTTTTTTTTTTTTTAAATAAAACAAAAAACTTTAAAAAAAAAATTACATTTTTTTTTGTTACTTTTTAAATTTATTTTTAATTTATTTTTTTTAATTTACCCCCGTATTAGTAATTTAATTTTTTAATTTTTAATTTTTTTTTTTTTCAATTTATTTGTTTTATATCATTTATTTGTTTATTTTTATAACTCAAATAATTTTTGTATATTTTCACTAATAATTAATAAAAATGCAACAAATAAGACATTATGTTACAAAAGTTTCAAAAAATACCCTGTATAACTCCATTAAATCTAATAAAAAACCAATTTTAGTTAATTTTGTTATAGGGTATGTGTTTTGATATTATTTATTCATCTAAAACTATAAAATAATACTAATGAGGATTTTTTATTTTTTTTTTAAAGATCTGATAAAAAATGCCAAACTTTAGAAAATATGATCGATAATGAAGTAAATAATAATTTTGTGGATATTGTTTCATGCGATATAAATTACAACCATTTATTAATAAAAAAATATAATATAAAGAAAATTCCCTCAACATATGGATTTTCATTGGGTAAACTAATGAGAGTTTCCCAAAATCCAAATAATTTAAAAAACTATATGGATCTTGTTTCAAAAATTCAATACGATCATGTCTATAACATATTAAATAATAATATGAAAAATAATATTCATAACAATAATAATAATAATTTAAATTATAATAATAATCCACAAACTAATAATATCAATTTAAACGCTTTAAATAGTATTGACGATAAAAACTCTGTCTCCCATTTCAGTAATGGAATTTATTTTATTACCACTCAATAAAATTAACTTTCAATCTTTTTCATTTTTAAACCATTAAATAAAATCAATAAAAAAAAAATTAATCTTTAAATAATTTTTTATTAAATTCATAACTTCCCCTTCAATTAATAGTTATCTTCTTTTAAATTCTGGTATAGTTTATTTATATTATATTAAAATTTTTATCTATTTATATTTTAAAGAACTTAATTATTTTGTTTAATTTAACCAAAATGGAAAAAAAGAACAGAATAGAATTTTTATTGAATTACAACCATAATATAAATAATAACTTATTTTTAAACCCCAATTTTATTCATAATACAAACAATAAAAATATTAATTATAATTTTTATAATGAAAATAACTATTACCCTACCTATGAAATAAAAGAGAATTATTTATCAATTCCAAATCATAATCAAACATTTGATATGTATATAAGCAATTCACCTCATCCATTGGTGGAATCTAAAAAAAGAGGTCGACCTAAAAAAATAAGGTATATTATTTATTATATTAATATAATTTTTAAAAAGATAAAATATTAAAATTATAAATTTTAAAATTAAAAATAGACCCAATGAATGCTTTATTTGCAAATCAAAAAGCACCTCTGAATGGAGAACTATTATTGGACCCAATTCTCAAAAAGAATATGTTTGTAATGCTTGTGGTTTAAGAGAAAGAAAACTAAATCCAAATAAAAAAAAACCCAATACTATTGATCAAACTTTATAAAATATTTCTTTTTAAAAAAGTGTTTGTTTGTCAAAAACTTAGATCAACCAATTTACTGGGTATGAGGGCAATTTGTTCCAATATTCTAAATTTTCAAGTTAAAAAGTTGTAATTACTTTAAAATGATTTAATATTTTTTTATTAAACCCATTAAATAAAATTTATATTTAATCATTTAAAATGTTTTTTTTTAAAAGTTCTATTATAATGAGAATATAAATGGATGTGGTTTTTATTTATGATATTTAAAACTACTTAATTTAGTTTTAAATATGATAAAAATAAATGGTTTTTTGTTATTTTTTAATCAAATTAATTCCTTATGAAATTTTATTTTAATCATTATATTTAAATTTAATTATTTTAAAGAAATGATTTAAATTAAAAATAGTTCAAATAAAAAATTAAGAAAAGAAAAGAGGTAAAAAGAAATTGAAAGAAAAGATAATTATTTTTTTATTTTAAAATTATCATATTTTATTTTTTTATTTTATTTAATTAAATTCTGAATCAATATACCTATTTTCTTCTTAATGGGTTTGAAATAATGCCAGTGTTTGGGTGGACAATCAAAATCAGAATGAAGTCCAGTCCCTCTTGAAATATTACTTTACATTATGTA
>NW_003519668.1:0-28268 GCF_000190715.1 Dictyostelium purpureum | reverse complement strand
TTTTTTTTTTTTTTTTTTTTAAATAAAATTTGGAACCAAAAACCCTTTTTTTTTTTTAAGGGGTTGAAAAAAAACCCGGGGTTGGGGGGGCAAACAAAAATAAAAAGAAAGCCCCGCCCCCCTGAAAAATTTTTTTTCCCTTGTGAACCCCCCCCATTGGGGTTAAAAAAAAGGGGTTCCTTTTTGGGTGGGGGGGGGGGGGGGGGGGTGAAAAAATTTTTTTTAAAAAATTTTTTTGAAAATTTGGGGGGTGAAAATTTTTTTATTTCCCCCTTTTGTCCTTTAAAAAATTTTATTTTTTTGAAATATTTAGGTTTTTTTTTTTTTTTCCATTTTTTTTTCTTTAAAAAAAATTTTTTTTTTTTAAAAAATTTTTTAAAAAAAAAAAAAAAAAAAAAAAAAAAAAAAAAAAAAAAAAAATAATTGATTTAATATAAAAATTATTTTATTTTTTCTTTAATTAAAATTAATAATCTATTTATATTGTGTGATTTAATTATATTAAAAGTAAATAAAATAAAAATAAAACAAAAAATTAAATGCATCTGTATGCTCTTTTATAAAAAGTGTTGATGAATTTTTATCTACATATTGTAAAACCAGATATGGAACCTACTTCAATTGAGAACCTGTTTTTTTCAAAATTAGAAATTTCTTTAAAAGATTAAAGTTTTGCTTTATATAGTTTATTAAAGGATGATCTGTATAAAAGTCAAGTTCCCAATTAAGATTATTTTTCCAAAATTTATTAAAAATAATGTAAAAATAATATATTTTTTATGTTTTTTTTTTATTTATTATAATATTTTTTAATTTTATTATATTTTTTTTAATTTTTTTTAAATTGTTTTAAATAAAAAAAAATAGTATATTAAATTTTTTTTTTTTTTTTTTTTTTTTTTTAAAAATTATTGCTTTAAAAAACACCCATAATTTTTCATTGGATATAACTTTTTTTTTTTTTTACATTTCATTCAACTTCCCCCATATCATAATAATTATATAATATATATTTTTAAATAAAAATATTTGTTTTTATATATATTTTTTGGAAAGAGAAAGAGGGGATATTTTGTTATTATTTTTTTAGTTTTATTCATTTTTTAGGGGGTTTTAAAAAAAAATCAAGAATAATAAAACCACCAAATACTACTACGCCGATGGAACAGAAAACGACCAAGACTTTTTCTACAATGACGAATTTTATGAAGAATTTCATAAAACTCACAACCCACCACATCTACAATCACAACCAATACCACAATCACAACCACAATCACTAACCCCACAACCACAACCACACCACCACCACCCACAACCACACCCATACCCACACCCATACCCACAACCCCATCCAAACCCACAACCAACAACCAACTACCAACAACCACTACCAAAACCTCCTGCATCAACACCTAATTATAAAAAACAATTGGAAAATTTTCAAGAATATCAACTACTTCAACAACAACAACAACAACATCAACAGCAACAACAACATCAACAGCAACAACAACAACAACAACAACAACAACAACAACAACAACAACAACAACCACAACAACAACAACCACAACAACAAAAACAAGAACATAAGAATATTGACTCGGGTGCAGTCACTATTCCAAAACCATCACCACAACCTGGACTTCAAGCTATAAGACGTTTAAATAAACGTTTGGAGCTCTACCAATTAGAGAATAGTAGAGACATCCCAGGAGATGGTAATTGTCAGATGCATGCCTTATCTGACCAACTTTATGGCAACTTGAACCATAGTGCCGAGATAAGAAGAGTCATTGCCACATGGCTCATAAGTAATAAAAATTTCACCCTCCCAAATGGTGCAAAACTACACCAATTTGCAAATACCAATAATTGGAATAGATATTGTAACCATATGGCAAGAGAAGGTACTTGGGGTGACCATTTAACACTAATTGCTGCTGCTGAAATTTTAAAGTCAAAGATAACAGTTATTTCATCATGTGAATCTGATAGCAGCTCTTTCATTGAAATTCTTCCAAGTTCAATTGAAAATTATAGAGCAATTATATTATCTCATCATGACAAACACTATGGTTCTTTGCGCCAAATGCTTTAAATAATATAAAAGGTGCAATTAAATTCTACATTATAATTTAACTCTAAAGGTAAATAGTTATTTTCTCTTTTTTTTTTATCTTTTAATTTTTTAATAATTTATTAATTCATTTTTTTAATACAACAGATTTCAAAGTTATACTATGTATTGACATTTGTCTATTATATTTCGGTATTAGCTGTACGGCTAATCAATAATTTATAGACTGAAATGGTATGTAAAATAATATTATTTTTACAAATTATTTTTAAACATATATTAATAATTTATTTATTTAATAATTAGGTTCAATAAAGAATATTTAAAAATGGAACTGGTAAGCAGCATCTGAAAAGCAATTGCCCAAACGTATTTACAACTTTTAGCAAATTCAATTTAAGGTCAAAATGATGGTTCAAGCAATATGTAAAATGGTGGCCAAATGGTGGTCCAAGCAATATTTCAAATAGTGGTTCTAATGGTGGCACAAACAATATTTCAAGTAGTTGTTAAAATGGGGTCTAGGCAATGTTTCAAGTAGTGGTTCAAATGGTTGTCCAAGCAATATTTCAAGTAGTTGTTAAAATGGGGTCTAAGCAATATTTCAAGTAGTTGTTAAAAAGGGGTCTAAGCAATATTTCAAGTAGTTGTTAAAATGGGGTCTAGGCAATGTTTCAAGTAGTGGTTCAAATGGTTGTCCAAGCAATATTTCAAATAGTGGTTCAAATGGTTGTCCAAGCAATATTTCAAGTAGTGGTTCAATTGGTCAAATATTTATTCAAGTGGTATTTTGCGTAGTGATTCAAATGGTGGTCAGAGCAATTTTTTAAGTAGTAGTTCAACTGTCAGCCCAAGAAATGCCTTTTGTAGTGATTAAAATGGTGGTCCCAATAATGGCTCAAATAGTCTTTAAAATGGTCAAATGTAATTCAAATGGCCCAAGCAATTTTTCAAAAAGTAGGGTTCAAGCAGTTGTATAAATATTGAATCAAATGTGGTTGGTTCAAACAGCGGCTGTAATTTTGTTTCAAGTATTGTTTCAAATAGTGATTTAGGTAGAGAATTAAATGCAGTTTCAAGTGGTGCCACATCTAATAATGATTCATGTGGTACTTCAAGTGTTAAATATAGAATTGTAGGCGTCCAAACAATTTAAATGATATCCATTTAGCAAGTATTAAATCAAATCAGATAAACAACCTAAAATAAAAAAAGTTAAAGACTTAGGGAAGTGAATTGAGATATCTTATTTTAAAAATTAATTACCAGAAAGATCAGAATTAGTTAATTTATTTCAAGTGCTGGTAATACACAACCTTTTCTAGAATTGAAGAATAATATTTAGTTTCCATAGATTTATAAGAAGCCGACACCCTGTTGCTATTTCCTTTATAGTAGAAATCGTAACTTAGGTATGGTATTTAAAATTTTAATTAATATTAAACTATATATTAATAATCTTTTTATTTCATTTTTTCTTTAAATACAGTAATTAATCACCCAACAATGCAGTCTAGTCGATTTATTGTGCCAATCTCAGATTTTTTCATATTGTTTACACAACACAGTAAATACAGATAAATAGTTCAAACAAATGACAGATCAATCATAAGAATCCTTTACGCCAGGTAATGAATCATTTTTTTGGTTAAAGGTTGAATTACCGAATTCTCCTCATCAAGCTGTGTATAATCTCTGGTTAAAGTAGTAGAATCTATTGATTCCGATAGTGTACAATCATATTTCAACTAATCAAGTCAGCACTAATCAATCTTATCAACTATTTTATGAATATCATTAATTCGCTCTGGCCAAGCAACTATGATAGAAATAAAATAGTTTTAAGAACAAAAGGTAATGCTACAGTGTTCGTAACTATTGATCAAATTAGGGAATATCAAAACCCACCACTTCAAAAAGTCCATTAAACTTAATGTTCATTCCCCATCGAAACAACCACAGCAACTATTTATAGAATTAATCCAACTTATTATTATGAAAACCTCTCCCATTAACTGTTAAAAAAGATCCAGGCACAATTAGATGAATCGATATTTTTATAAACCAAATTAATTAATTAATTTAAATATTTATAATAAAAAATATTAGAAAATTTTAAATTATTGTATTAAATAATAAAAATGATATAACAATCATTATTATAATGTTTTAATTTTAATAATAAAAAAAACAATAAATTAATATTTAATTTTAATAATAAAAAAGACACTTTTATGTTTACTTTTAAATTTTTTATAATTATCTAAATCTTTATTAATGTAACAATTTTTTATTAATTATGATTAAAAATATGATTTGAATTGGTTAAATATATTATATTATACAATATTAATTTTTATTTATCAATATCATTGTATAATAATAGAGTGAAAGAAATAGTCTGTACGGGTATTTGAATAGATATTTATTTTTTTTGTTTTAAATTTATTTAAATAATAAATGTTTGTTTATTTTCGATGTTATTTATTGAAATATTAACACTGCTAATTGCCTCGAGGTTATTATCTTTGTTAATATCACTACTATTATTATTATTATTACTATTAGTATTACTATTTACCACTTGATTTAATAATGCAATTGAGTTACTGAATGAAAAATTGATATTTTGACCTCTTTCTCTTGCTCTGACCTGGATTGTACGAAGATTGATCATAATGTAAATAACCAACGATATGATCAACGAGAATAAAACGACCCAAGGTAAAGTGTGCATACCAACGTGATGTTGGAACATACCAATTGACCATGGAATAACAACTTCACCAATAACTGCACCAATAACCATATATGATGTAGCCTCACCAGTAATTGGAATATTAATATTGGATGGAAGAGAAAAAGCTGTAGGGAAAATACTTGCTAAACTTATACCCAAACCTGCAGTACCTATCCAAAGAATAGCTGGAGAACCTGGGAATATTATAATTAAAATGGCGAAAAAGAAACAACCCAATGTATCTAAAACTACCATTTTTTGTGGTGATAATACCAATGATAAAAATACACCACCCAATCTACTAAGTGTAAAAGTGCCCCAAAACATTGAGTTTAAAAGTGCCCCTGTTTCATCTGAAAACTTTAAATTTATGATACTATCTGTAAATGGTTAAAAAAAAAATTAATATAATGATCATTCCTTAGAGCTATAATACAATATATGTAAACTTACATGTACAAACCCAACCACCATAACCACTCTCGGCACCAACATAAAAGAATAAAAATATAGCGATACCAAGAATTACTTCAACACGAAGTCTTTTTTCGCCTTTTGATAGTTCACCATTTTCTGTTGAATGGATATCCTCTGCAACATAGTGTTTGGCTGGTTTTAAGAAAACTATTGAAAAGAAACTTGAAAGCATAATGATCGCTAAAATTAAATATTGGAAGAAAAGACTTCTTTCGACCATTTGCGAAACCAATAATGGTGCCAAAAATGCACCAATACCAAAAGAAAAGTGTAAAAGTTGCATAAATGGATTCACCTTATCTTTCCAAACCCAAACTATTAATGTATTTAAACCTGAATCTATAAAACCTGCACCCATACCGCATATACCAAATATAAATGCTGTTAACCAAATATTTCCACTAACTGGAGCCAATAATAAACCAACACCCATAACGACTGTTGCACCTGCAATAAGGAAATTACTATTTCTAAATCTATCAATAAATCTACAACCTAGAGAACCAATAAAGTATCCTATACCTCTTGCTGAAAAAAAATATCCAACTTGATCTACTGAGGCATCTAAATGCTCTGTAAATGAATTGAGTGTTGGTCCCAATGAACCAACACAAACACCCAATGAAACAAAGCAAAACAGAAAAGCGGCTGTTAAAATCAACTCCTTCTTGTTCATTTGTACATCCACTCTAACTTTTTCTGAAACATCTAAAATTTTTTCGTACATATTATCATTTTTCTTTTTTATATATTGGCTGAATGGTGTGAAAAACCCACTATCACCTATTGATGTTATAAAGTCTTCTTCATTGATTTCACTATTACTGTTTTCTAATATTAACGTATTCATTTCGTTATACGGTTTTTTATTGTTATTTATATAGTCATTATTTACTAATATTATACCTGGTTTATTATTTATATTATTTATATTATTTTTATTGTTATTACTACTATTATTATTTTTCTCTTCTTCCTCTTCTTCATCATCACTACTTTGATTTGGTTGATGCTTTTTTAGTGAGTAAACTACTTGATTAACCTCTTTATGGTTGCTATGTGTTTCACCTAATAATTTCTCGTTGGTATCATAATTATTTATATCTGCCTCGTCCGTTGCCAAACTACCTAATGTTGAATGTTGATTATTTTCGTCATGCCCTATTGCTGTTGAATCTTCATCTAGTCTAGTGAATTCACCACTTGTCATTATTATAAATTAAATTTCTATATTATTTATTTTAATGATTATATTTTATTTTATATTTTATATTTTATTTTTTTATTTTTATTTATTATATATGTTTTTATTTTATAGATATTATTATATAGATAATTTTACAATAATGTATTTCTATTATAGTTTATAATGCCTAGAAATGGATAATTAAAAAAAAAAAAATTATGGTTACTTGTCATGTCAAAAAAAAAAAAATTTTAAAAAATAAAAATAAAATAAATAATTTTTTATTTTAAAAAAAAAAAAAAAAAAAAATCTTTTTATGCAATGTCATCGGTATACACTTGTATTATCAATACCCTTATTTAAATAATTAATATCATATAAAGGTTAAAAAAAAAAAAAACTATTGATGGCAATATCAAAAAATATAAAGATGTGGGTATTTTATTTTAAAATGCAAAAAATTATATAATTTCATTCATTTTATTATAAAACATTAATATATATAACTATTGGTAATTATTATAATTTTTTATTTTTTTTTTTTATTTTTTTTTATTTTTTTTTTTGATTAAACAAGTTAAATATACAATTTAAACTTATTTATTTAGGCTATACTATTAAATTTATTTTATTATTTTATTTTTTTTTGTTGGCTTTCTTTGATGCAGCTGATCTTCCAACGGTTTTTTGTTTTTGTTTCATTGCTCTTAAATCTTTCTTCATACGTTTGTCTACAATCTTGTATTTACCAGTACCACCACCACCTGTCTTTGATTTCTTTGCGATCATAATAATCTTCTTTGGTTTTTGATTCTTCTTATCTGTACCAGCATAAAGTTTTTCGATGGCTCTTGATTTTTCTTTATTACTCATATCAGCGTTATCCATAATACTACTTGATTTTTCTTTAACTTTTTCCATTTTCTTACCAAGACGCATCTTCTTTCTTGCTTTAGCTTCAGCAATCTTCTTAATTGGTCTTGAATCAATTTCTTTAATCTTTCTTTTAATTTCATCAACCATATCTTTAGTGAGTGGGGTTTGTGGTTTGTGGTGACGATTTTCATCATCGATGAACCATTGTGGCATGCCATCTCTATTATCATTGAATGCAAATCTGTGGAATGAATCATCAACGAGATCGTTTCTTGATTTCTTTCTTAATAAAAATTCACCTAAAGCTTTAGTTTTGATTTTATCATCAATTTCTTCGTCAGAGTCTGATGAGTATTCAACATCTTCTTCCATTGGTACCTCTTCCATATCCATTTCTTGAACAATATCTTCATCATCTGATTCTTCACCAGATGGCATCTTTTGATGTTTCTTTCCACCTTTTTCTGAACCACCTTTAGTTGTTTTTTGTTTCTTTGATTTAGTTGCGACTGGTTGAGCCTTTTGTAATTTTAATTTTGAAATATCAATTGGTTTACTATCTTCATCTTCTTCTTCTTGTTCATCTTCTGATGGTTCGTCATCTTCGGTTCTATATTCGACACCACCAAATAAGTCATTATCGAAAAACATATCGGCATCTTTTTCAATTGGTTTAGCTTTACCAACATAGAGTGGGTGGTCTTCTTCTTCTTGTTCCATTTCATCATCATCTTGATCGTCAAATTCTGCATCTTGTGAAAGTTTATCTTTTTTGACCTTAACATCAAATTCTTTAGCACGATTTGAAACTCTTAAAATATATTGTTTGTATTGATCTTCTAATTGTTGTTCCATAAATTCATCATTATCCATTTCAGCTTCTTCTTGAGTTCTTCTATCTGGTTCAACTTCTGAATCATCTGAATCAGAGTCATCTGAATCAGAGTCACCATGCTCGGCTACAACATCATCTTGGAAATCTTGTTTACCTTTCATTACGAAAAGATCATCATCGGCACCTTCTTCAATTTTATCACCTGGAATGTGCATAGTTAATTCGATTCTCTTTCTTTCAAGACGTTTCTTTTCGTTGGCTTTCTTCTTTTCCTTTCTTCTCTTCTTTTCGAGGTTTTCTTTGAGTTGTTCGAGTTCTGTATCAAGTAAAGCATCTTTTTCCTCTTGAGTGAGTTCTCTTTCTGGTTCTGGTTCTTTAGTTTCTTCTTCTTCTGGATTATCTAATTTTTCTTTATATTCAGCCATAGCCTTTCTCCATTTAATAATCTTTGAAAAATCGTTTTTACCTAAAACACGAAGATCTCTAAAGCATTCAATAATTTCTGGTGTTGTTGATGGATGTTGTTTGAAGATTTGAGCATTTTCATCAAATTCGTATTCAGTAAAACTGGCGAGATCTAAAAGATGTTGTGATGATTCGATAAAATCTGAAATGAAACCCTTCTTTCTAAGCATAGTGACACCATCTTCATAACCACTTCTGTTTCTTTTAGCTTTCTTTTCTGATAAAACATCAACCTTCTTTGGACCTTCTTGAACTTCCTTGAAAACGAATTTTGGATCTAATAATTTTGGATCGATTTTCTTTGGATTGAGGAAACCTTGACAAACAACGAAAATTTCTGCTGAAGCATTACGTGAAGCTTGTGGTTTAGTTGATTCTACTTTTCTAAAGAGTTTATTAAATACCCAAATTAATGAATTGTAATCAGCACCTCTGAAAACTTTGGTGACAAACCAACCACCAGTAGCAAGAAATTCAGTTGCTAATTTAAGAGCATGTAATGTAAGCTCAGCTTGTTGATATGCATCTTGAACCCATGAAGTACCCATATTTGGAGCACCATCATGAAGACAAACATCTACTTTCCATGTCTTTAATGCTTTTTTAATTTCAGTTCTACATTTTTGAGTTGTAATATCTTCTGCTAAACTAATACAATTTCTAACTTGTCTAATTGGTACCAAATCGACACCAACAATTAATGATTGTACTGGCATATATTTAGATGCAACTTGCATCCTAAAAAATTAAAATAATAATTTTAAAAATAAAATAAAATAAATATTAGTATTATATAAAATATATGTATACATCAAAAAAATAATAATACATACCAACCACCTGGGGCTGCACAAAGATCTAAACATGCTTTGGCTGAACCTAAAAAGTTGTATTTCTTATTTAATTGTACTAACTTGAAAGCAGCACGAGATCTGTAACCTTGTTCTTTAGCTAAATAGTAAAATTTATCTAAACGTCCTTTGGCTAACTTCTTTTTTTTTTGACCCATATTTTATATGTGACTATAGTATTATAAATAATATCAATAACAATAAATTAGTTTAAATTATAAAATTGTATAATAATTATTATTATTATAAATTTATTTACATGTCTAAATATAATCGGAAAATAATTAAAATAATAAAAAAAAAAAAATTAAAAAAAAAAAAAACGAAAACTTTATTCGTTTTTTAAAAAAAAAAAAAAAAACAATAAATTTTAATTAAAATTAATTTTATTTTTATTTATTTTTTTTTTTTTTGATTTATTAAAATACTATTTTACAAATTAATTGATAACATTCACATATTTGAAAACAAAATAAAAAATAAAAAATAAAACAAATATATATAAAGAATTATTTTTTTTTTTTAATTTTTGACAAAATCACACATTGTTTTTTATTTTATTTTATTTTTTTATTTTTTATTTTTTTTTTTCAAATTAAAATACCAAAATAAATAAGTTTAAATTTGTATATATTTTATTTTAGTATTTAAATAAACAAATAAAATGATTGATAATATTTAAAAGATAAGAAATATGATTTCTTTAAAATTAAACGAATTTTATTTATTTGGTACAGAATGCCAATGAAATTTTTTTTTTTTTCGAATTTCACTCACCCTTGCTATAGAAATTTGTATTGGTGTTTTTTTTTCATTTTGAAAATTTTTTTTCATTTTTTTTTTAAAAAATTTTTATTTTTTTTTTATTTTTTTTTTTATTTTTTTTTAAATTTTTTTTTTTTTTTATAAAATTTTTTTAAATTTTTTAGTTTTTTTTATTTGATAATATACACATATTAACAATATAACATCACCCCATTTGATTATTGTTTATTGTTTATTTAAAAATCCAATCCAATTTTAAAAAATAAATAATTGTAATTTAAATAAACCCATATATAAAAATGATCAGCAGAGTCTTAACAAAATCAAATTTAGTTAGAAATTGTAAGTTTGATTTTTAAACAAATAATAATAAAAAATAATAAACAAAAAAAAAAAAAATAAAGATAAAAAATAAAATAAAATTTTACATAAATCATTGCATATCAACAATAAACAAAAAATTATAAAAAATAAAATAAAATAGAAATAAAATTTCAAGTTATAGATAATAAATATGCATACAATATGAACAGACAAATAAAAAAAAAAAAAAAAAAAATAAAATGATTTTACAGATTTCACAATATTATAAAGTTTTTTTTTTTTTTTTTTTCTTTAACCTTTCAAGTAATATCAAGTTAATAGTTAAATAAAAAATACAAACAGTAGAAAGAAAATAATATATAATAATAAAAAACAGATCTTCAACTTAATAGTATTACAAACATTGTGTCTATATAAATAAATATAGGTTTGGATGTTCGAAAGTTAATTTATTACAGTTGTTATAGAAGTAGTTTGGAAAATATTATTAATAATAATTTTGTTTATCAACATATTGCAAATCATATTCAAAAATAAACAGTATTTTTTTTTAAAACACAATATTAATTTTATTTTTATTTTCATTTTCATTTTTCATTTTTTAGGTCGTACTTATGCTACTTACAATACAGTAAACAGTACTTCATCATTCCCAACTGAACATTTCAAAAAATATAAAGCTGAAAAGAACCAAGTTGACCCAGAAAATCGTGGTTTCGCTTATTTAGTTGTTGGTGGTGCTGGTGCTGGTTTAGGTGCTATCGCCAAAAACACTGTTGTTTCTGCTTTAAGTACCATGTCACCAGGTCAAGATATTTTAGCTTTATCATCAGTTGAAGTCGATCTCAGCGGTATCCCAGAAGAAACCGCCGTTGTTGTCAAGTGGAGAGGTAAACCATTATTCATTCGTCACAGATCTGCTCACGAAATCTCTGAATCACAAGCTGTCGAATTATCATCACTCCCAGATCCACAACCAGATAACGCTCGTGTCAAAGTTCCAGAATGGGTTGTTTTAGTTGGTGTTTGCACTCATTTAGGTTGTATCCCAATTTCAGGTGGTGGTGACTATCACGGTTGGTATTGCCCATGTCACGGTTCCCATTATGATAATGCTGGTAGAATTCGTAAAGGTCCAGCTCCAATGAATTTAATCGTCCCACCATACAAATTCCTTACTTCAGATAAAATTATTGTTGGTGATGAATAAATTATATAAAATACATAATAATAATAATAATAATAATAATAATAATAACTTTTTTTTAAAATATAAATAATTAATAATCAAAATAATTATAATAACAATAATAATAATATCCCTAAAGTATATAAATAGTAAAAATTTAAAACAACCTAAAAACAAAACATGACATATTTAAAATCATAAATCATAAACTCTTTTTTTTTTTTTAAACAAAAAAAAAAAATATTTAAAAAAATTAAAAAATATAAAATTAAAAAAAATTTTAAACTATAAAACTATATTCCTTTTATTTCTTTTATTATATTATAGTTGTTTATAATAAATTATAACAAAAAAAAAAAAATAATAATTTTAAAAACAATAATTAAATTTTAATTATTTATTTCTTTAGATATTTAAAATAATTTAGTAATGATACATTCCACTTTAAATAAATAGTTGAGATTATGGATTTGTTAAGTGTTGTTAAATTGTAGTTTTCTGGTATAATTAGTTCTTGAATGGAGTATGGCAGGTTTGAAATATCTCCAAGATTACCTTCAGATATTTTAATAACAGTAATATTACTTTGCAATAGATCTTTAAAGTTTGAAAAAATATTTAATGGTTCTGAGAGGTTTTGGAAGCATAGTTTATATAATTTTTTACAATTTGAAAGAGCTTTTATAAACTCTGCTATCGATTCATTATAATTCGCACCAAATTTAATACATAATAGCGACTGACAATTGGTTATAGCTGGTAAGTTTGAAATGGGTTGGTTAAAATACTTTCCAAATTTTAAACGCTTGATTTTTGGTGGCAAGGCACCATGGGGAAGGTGCTGGTTAAACTTTTTACCAAATTTGAGATTGACAATACTAGATGGTAAAGAGTTGGGTATAATTGGCTGATTAAACTTATCACCAAAGGTAAGATGAGTTAGTTTTGTATTTGTTTCAAGTGATGATTTTTCGATTGTTTTGTTATAGTGCTTGCCAAATGTTAGGGATTCTAGAGATGATGGAAGAGACTCTCTGGTAATGGTTTTGTTAAATAAATCACCGAAAACAAGTTCCTCTAAACCTTCTGGGAGATCACCTTGGTTAATGGTCTTGTTGAAAAAGAAGCTTAGCGTTAATGATTTCAAACCTTTGGGTAATGAGTTGTTTGATAGTCTTCTGTTGTAAACACCATTGAGGGTAAGGCTTTCTACCGAGCTTGGTATATTATCAAGCTTTCTGTCAAAGCTATCACCAAAAGAAATTGACTTGACACCCGTAGGAACGATTCCAGGCAAAAGTTTTTGATTGAAAGAGTCTAAAAAGTACAATGATTCTAAAGATGATGGGAGGTCACCTACATTTAGTATCTTATCTCTAAAATTGCATATTAATTCTTGAACAGTATCTGGTATTACAGCATCGTTATTAATATCTGGGTTTAAAATTGCTAATTTCTTAAGTGATGGTAAGTTTTGAAGGAATAAATAGTTGGTTGGTTCAAAGTATGGGCCTAATGTTAGTGATGTTACATTTTTTGGGATTACATTTATCTCTGGGATATCTTGATTAAAGAATTCCCCAAACACTAGTTCCTCCAATGATTCTGGAAGAGAGAATGGGTATATTTTAGAATTGAAAGTTGCACCTAGGTTTAGGGTTTTTAATCCTTCTTTAAATATACCTGGGGTAATGGGCTGATTGAATCCATTTGTAAAAGTAAGTGAGGTAAGGCTTGAAGGTAAGCTGTACTTTGTTAATACATAGTTTGAAATCGTTAGAGTTTCAAGTGAGTTTGGGAGTAGGCCAGGGAATATAAGATCTTGATCTTCATCAATTGCACTAATTAGCTTTGTACTGTTATTGCTATTTTGATAAAAACTATCATAATCATCATCGCCGTCATTGGTATCGCTTTCATTACTTGCTAAATCGCTTTCATAAATTTGAGGTTGGTTGTTATGAATTGAGGTATTGATTCCACCAAATGCACTACTATTGTTACTTTGATTATCATCATTTAAATCAATACTTAAATCTAAATCATCAGATTCGGCTTCGGAAGACTCTAGAATATGGCTGCTACTTGCACTTGAGCATGAACTACCCCTACTACTTGCTAAACTTTGGTTGCTATTATTATATTTGTTTCTAATATTAAAACCATTCAAGGTGTTGCTGTTATTATTATGATTATTATTTTTTAATGATCTAATTGATGTAATATGTAGACTCTTTAAATTTATTGGAAGATTATTTAGTTTTTGTTGGTAGCTTGTGCCAAATGATAGATATTTTAAATTTATTAATGGTTTTAATAGTAATTCTGGAAGCTGTTTATTAAAACCATCGCCAAAGGTGAGTCTTGTTAATGATATTGGTAAAACTATAGAGTCGGGTATTTCTTCGTAAAAATTATCACCAAATACAAGAGTTTCAAGATTTGGAAAGTTGAAATTAAAACTATAGTCTAATTTGAAATCGATTCTTAAAAATGTTATATATTCTTTATATAGCTGTATTGATTGAAAATCTAAAGCCTTGATTGATTTGAATGATCTAAATCTTGTATATTTATATATGTTACCATATATTTTTATGTGTTTAAATATTTCATTTTTTATAAATTTATTTCTAAACACTTTCCAAAATAGATGAATATTACCATTATTCATATTATTCATATTATTCATATTATTCATATTATATTATTTTTATTTTTATTTTTATTTTTACTTTTATTTTTATTGTTATTGTTATGGTTATTTAATAATTATTGTTTTAAATTAAATAAAAAATAGTTTTAAAATTTTTTATTTGATTTCTTTTTGTGAGAGGTTATACTTTGGTACTGTTATTTATTTATTTTATTTATTTAATTTATTTAAATTATTTAAATTATCTAATGAATTTATTTAATTTTTAAATTAATTATTTAATTAATTAGTTAATTAATTATTTAAATAATTATTTAATTATTTAATTATTTATTTTATCTTTTATTTATTTAAAAATAGACACGCTCTCCAAAACTAAAAAATATAAAATTTTTATAATATTAAAAAATAATTAAAAAAAAAAAAAAAAATTAAAAATTAAAAAAAAAAAAAAAAAAAAAAAAAAAAAAAAAAAAAAAAGTTTATAATTAACATTCAAAGAAAACAATAATTCATTCTTTTATTTATTATTTTTATTTAAAGCAATTCAATAAAACATTCTTTGATTAATTTTTTTTTTTATTAATTATGTGAATGTTCGATTAGATTTTTTAATTTTTTTAATTTTTTTTTATATTTATAACCAAAATTACATTTTTTTATTTTAATATATATACAACATTTAAAAATAATAACAATATTCTGCAGTTATATTAATATAAGATTAATCTTTTAAAATATTTAGACTAATTATTAATTAAATTTTATATAAGTTATTTTTTATTGTTATAAAAAATTAAAATTTTTTTTTGAAACGTGGACAATGAACACGCCAACGATAACAATAATTTTCGAACTCTGCAAAAAATTAAAAAAAAAATTTAAAAGGGAAGAATTTCTAATTAATTTTTTAAAGATAATAAAATGATCAATACCATTATTTTATTTATTTTTTTATACTATTAGACACTCTTTGTAAAGAATATTTCCAGCTCTACCATGGTAGTATATTAGAGCCAAATGGTTAATAGTTTATACAAAAAAAATAATATGAATATATTAAAGGGGAATTTTTTTTTTCAAAAATTTTTTTTTTTATAATAAAATAAACAATTCTCCTTTTTTATATTTCATTTATAATATAATTGTATACAATTATATTATTTTATTATAATTAATTTTATAAAGTATAGTAGAAAAGGAATTAAGTAAGAGTTTTGCAGTTCATTATATGACAATGAAATTGGTATATGATAGCTGAATGAAAATACAATTCATGAATTGAAATCGCACACATTAAAAAAAAAAAATTAAAAATTAAAAATTAAAAAATTTTATTATCACATTATGTTTTTATTTTAGTTTTTACTACCAAAACCACCACCTCCTGGTGATTTTATTATAATTGATTCGTTTGAATTTAAATCTATTGTATTTTTACCACCAATATTTATAATTTTGCCATCTTTTCTTCTTACAAGATTTTCGCCACATTCAGCATCTTGGCCTCCTTCTAAACCTTTTGGATGATAACATCTTCTTTCTGATAAGATACTGACGGTAAAGTTTTTGAGGAATTCAATTTCTCTAATAACACCGTCACCACCTTTATATTTTCCATCACCACCTGAGCCTTTTCTAATACTATACTCTTTGACAAGCACTGGGTATCTTTTTTCCATAATTTCAACATCTGTAATTCTTGTATTTGTCATATGACATTGAACACCTGAAAAACCATTGAATGTTGGACCTGCACCAGAACCACCGGCAATTGTTTCGTAATAGCCTAAAGTTTCATCACCAAATGTTAAATTGTTCATACAACCTTGGCTATTTGCACATGCTTTGAATGCTGCTAAAATAATATCGGTAACACGTTGACTAGTTAATACATTGCCACCTACTACTGCTGCCTCTGCAGTTGGATTTAAAATTGAAGCTGGTGGAATAATAGTGGTAATTGGGTTTAGACAACCTTGATTTAAGGGGATGTCCCTTTTGACCATTGATCTTAAACTATAGATGGTTGCTGAATAGGTTACGGATGGAGGGGCATTGGTATTTCCAAATACTTCTGGACCAGTTCCACTCCAATCAAATATGGCAGTTCTTTGTTCACGATCAATAGTTAGCTTTAGTTCAATCTTTGATCCATCATCCATATAGTCGGTTGATATTAAAGTGTCAACTGGTTTTAATTTATTTGCAAGAGAGATTTCATAAAGCATATCACGTACGGCCAACTCTGCATTATTTTGAACATGGTGCATATAGGCATGAACTACTTCGAGGCCATAATGATTGATCAACTCTTCCATTAGAGAAATACCTTTTCGATTGGCAGCAATTTGTGCTTTCAGGTCACTAAGATTATCAGCAAGATTACGTGATTTTGCGAAAACTTCTCTAATGGTATCCTCTTGAAAGTGACCATTTTCAACAATTTTCAAAGATTTAATAGCAGCACCTTCTTCGTGAATAGATTTGGAAAATGGTGGCATTGAGCCAGGAGTAATACCACCTATATCGGCATGATGACCTCTTGAGGCAACGAAAAATACAATTTCACCTTTGTGATAAACTGGTGTCATAACAGTCATATCTGGTAAATGGCTACCACCAGCTTGTGGATGATTCGATAAAATGACTTCACCTTCTTTCCAACTATTTTTTAATAAGTTTACTTGATATTTAACAGCTTCTTGCATTGAACCTAGATGTACTGGAAGATGTGGTGCATTGGCTACCAATGATCCATCTGGACTGAAAATAGCACAGCTAAAATCTAAACGCTCCTTGATATTAGTTGAAATGGAGGTTCTTTGAAGAGTTCTTCCCATTTGCTCAGCAATACTCATAAATCGATGGGAAAATACTGAAAGAATGATTGGGTCTAATTTGGTATCAATGGTTTTACCTTTGCCATTTCCTACAATGATTTCGATATTTCCACTTGGTTTTAAAATATTTGCTTTGCAATCTGGTTCGACAACGATGGTAGTTGTGTTGTCAATAATGATGGCAGGACCACTAATAGAGTCTCCTCCACCCAATTTTTTAAGTAGGAAAACAGGTGTATCGGTTCTACCTGTACTTTCGAAATAACATTTGTGAACTAGCTCTGGTTTGGGTGGTGAGTTTGGATCTGCATCAGGAATTGTAATTGCATTTAAGTCTGAACCTTTTGCGTAGACTCTAACACGAATGTCATCGATTAATAAATCACGGCCTTTGATAATAAAACCATATTCTCTTTTGTAGTTTTGTTTAAATTCTTCTTCATAGTCGCCATTATCCGGAGTTTTAACCATCATTGAAGTATCTGTGCCAGAGAATCTTAAATTTAAATAACCTTCACAAATAATATCCTTTTCGTTGAATCCTTTACACAAGAGTTGTTTCTTTGCATCTTCCATTAGTTCTTGTAGTTTTTGCTTGAGCTCATCTTGATTTTCTTTGTTGTATGATAATGAACATGGCTCTTGTTTATCGATGACCAAATCTGCTAATCCCAAGCCATAGGCACTAAGGATACCAGAGAAACGGTGAATATAAACCTTTGGCATACCCAAGTTTTGAGCAATAGCACATGCATGTTGGCCACCGGCACCACCGAAACATGCTAATATATGTTGAAAACAATCATAACCTTTGGCCTCGGTAATATTACGAATTGGACGGCACATTGCTTCATTTGCGACTCTGATAAAACCAAATGCAACCTCATCTTCGCTCATTGATGGAAGGTTGTTTTTACTTTGGAAATTATTAATCTCTTGAGTAAGGGTTTGAAAAGCAGAGAGGGTAGCTTGGTAATCTAATGGTTCATTTTGATTTGGACCAAAAATTGATGGGAAAAATTGTGGTAATAATCTACCTAATAATAAATTTGCATCAGTAATTGCAAGATTACCCTTCTTTTTATAACAAACTGGACCTGGATGAGCACCTACAGATTCTGGGCCAACATTGAATAAACCTGATTTAAAGAATAAACGTGAGCCACCACCAGCAGCAACAGTATGAATATCCAATTGTGGAGCTTGAATAGTTAAACCAGAGATTTCAGTTTCGAAAACATGATCAAAAGATCCAGAGTATCTAGAAACATCGGTTGATGTACCACCCATATCGAAACCAATGATTGGCTGTTGATTGTTATTTGATCCAGTTTCACCATGAGTAGTTTTTGAATATCCAACAACACCACCTGCAGGTCCTGATAGAATTGATCTAAAGCCTCTGAAAGAATCTACTGGACACAAACCACCATCACTCATCATGAATGAAATATCTACATCCTTTATACTCTTATCAAAACCCTTTTCGAAATTTTTAATATATAGTTCGATGAGTGGAGTTAAATAAGCATCAACACAACTTGTTAAGCCCCTTGGTACAGCTTTGATCATTGGCATTAGTTGGTGTGATAATGAGATATGTGTAAACCCAACCTCTTGTGCAATTTTACCAACCATTTCTTCATGTCTATTAAATGTATATGAATGAATAAAAACAATTGCAACTGATTTGATACCTTTTTTAAATTGTTCCTATTGAATTTTAAAATTCAATATAAAAATTAATGATTATATATTAATTATTTATTATATTATGATAGCTTACTGTTAAATCTTTTTTGATTTTATCTAAATTTGGTTCTTTTAAAATTTTGATATAGTCACCAGTTGTACCACGTTCTAGTTTACCTAGTTCCTCATCATTGTATTGAGATAGTAAATGCTGATTATTGATGATTTGAACCCTTTCTTCTACTTCCAAAACTGAATCGTAAATTAAATCGGGTTTAACAATATTTAAATCGAAAATTTTGGGTCTAGCTTGATTACCAATTTGTAATAAATCTTTAAAACCTTCACTTGTTACCAAAAGTACACGTTCACCTTTTCTTTCGAGTAATGCATTTGTGCCTACTGTAGTTCCCATACGAATTGATTTAATGCATGTTGTATCAACATTATCTTTTGGTATTGATTTCTTTTGTATTCTCTCTAAGATTCTTCTAATACCCTCTCTTGGTGCATCTGAGTAGTTATCTGGATCGACTGATAATAACTTTTCTACAATATAATATGGTTCGAATGGGAATTCTGCATAAATATCTGTGAATGTTCCACCTCTGTCAATGTTAAATTTTATGCTCTTTTTCATTATTTCATTTTCCATTTTTGATTTTATAAATAATATTTATGAATGTATTAATATTTAAAAAACTAATATAACAAATAAAATTAATATTTAAAAAAAATGAAATGAATGAAAAAAAAAAAAAAAAATAAAAAATAAAAAATAAAAAATAAAAAAAAATTAATTTAAAAATTACATTGAATTTAAAAAAAAATTAATTTTAAAAAAAAATCTTTTTTTTTTTTAAAATTTGATGACAGAAATTCATATTTTTTGTTTCTTTCTTCCCACACCCTTATTTCTTTTTATTTGTAATACCAATAAACCTTTTTTCTATTGCTGGGATGAGATCTCCCACTCCTTCTTTGACCCACTTTGAAAAATAGCAATAGACTTAATGATAATAAATTTTTTTTAAAGATTTAAAAAAAATAAAACAGAAGTTTTTTTTTGAAGATATGATTCATGCCATGATATGATGGGGTTCAAGATGGTTACAGGAAATATGGTGAATTTGATTGTTGTGCAGAGGATTATGATTTTTATATTTTTATAAATAAAATCAAAAATAAAATTATAAATTTATGATTTTTTTTTTAATCAAATAATATTTTTGATATTTTTTTTTGGATATTTTTTTTAAAAATAAAATTTTTTGTAATTATTTTGGAAATATAATATTGGAAAATTTTATGGTGGGTAAATTTTTTTTTTTTAGTACACATAATTCTTAATGCTAACCATAATGTTAAGTTTTAATAATATATACAAAAAAAACTTTATATTTTTATTATTTATATCGCTATCGCTAATAAATATAATAGAGTCACAAATTTTCGTAGAACCTTTATTCAATCAAGGCTCCACTATAAATTTATTTCCAATATGTACAACTAAAACCAACCCAGCTTGTCAAGTATGCAGAGTTCGTTATGGATACCATGTTTTAGATCAGGGAGGTGGTACACTGAATTACACTCAAGATCCTGTTTATTCAATTGAAACAATATCATTTTCATCAAATTCAGATCTATATATTCATAATATTGCAACCATTCCCCTTGGCCTTAGCAACATAGAGACCTTATTCTCTTCAACTACTGCTTCTCAAATAGATGCACTTACTGTAAACTGTTATGGTAAGTTTAATAATATTATTAAAAAAAAATTTATTTTCATATTTTGAATTATTAATATAACATTTATATTTTAGCAACTAACAGTTTTTTGGTTTATGGAGGAGTTTTACAAAATCTAAAGTTTGATGCATTATCAAATGCATATAGTGGATATTATTATTTCTCTGCTGAAACCTCAACTACACCACCAACAACAATAGAAGCATCTTCTGACATATCACAAAAAGTCGAAATGGTTTTCGCATACACCAAAAATGTAGTGACATACTATCAACACTACTATAGAGTATCATTTATTGGAATAAAAAAAAGCAATAATGCCCAATGGATTGCTACATATTATCTCCACGAGGACACTTCTGGTACTATATCTTTTTTTCCCCCACTAAATGGTAAGTGTTCTATTTCAATATAAAATTTTAAAAAATTATAATAATAATTTATTTTTTCATTTTATTTTTTATAGAAGAGGTTATGAAAAATGAATTACCCCACCCTTTTACAAAATATGGAGCGTTTATGAATAGCTATTATTCGTATCCTCAAATAATAAGCACCATTTCCTTGACAATTGGCTCTAGTATAGGTTTAACAAGAGTGATTGATTCTGATTTTGACACTCTTGTTCCTATACCTATATCTGGTTCGACAACTCCGAATATTATTGACTATATGGTTACAGTGGTACCTTCAACAATTTACCAATTTAATCAATATAAATTATATATATCAACTCCTCAGACCATTTATACTTCAACATGGGATAATTCTGATTTTAACTGTAACTATATATTTCATCTTATAATGCAAAACTAGGTAAACCATTTTTACTAACCATTTTGAAATTATTATTGATAGTCTATTCAAGATCTAATGGTTGGCTACAAACCACTCCATTACTAACTTTGGTAATGGTAAATAATATAATATTTTGTTCAACTAATGTAGAAATAACATCAAACTTACCATCCGAACATTTAGGAAGATTTAGTTTAAATCAATTTGACTACTTTGAAACACCAATTTCATTTCCTTTTGGTTATAACAATGGTAATTTAGGCTCCTATACATTAGAAATCCCAATTTTCAAACATGAATACTCAAGTGTTGACTATCAAGTTATTTTGGATAACGATAGTAAATATACTTTTGGTTCCAGTGGAAAACAAAGTAATTTTTTAATTTATATTTTTTTTTTTTTATAAAATCCTTAATAAATTTTTTTTTTAAATTAGTTTATGGTACAATTTTAGTAAATGACATTAGCTTTGCCTATTCAAACGAAAATAGTTATCTTGTTTCAATAGACTACTCATCGCAATTTGGTATCTCACACATTAAAATTATGTTGTTTCCAAATAGCCATTGCTATAGAATATTTAATTTTGATAAAATGCATATGACAAAAGGTGATCTCTATAATGGCCAAGTTCAACTTGTTTTTGAAAATTTTGATACTATAGAAAATGTAAATTATGAAACTTTTAATGTATATGTGTATGATATAAGTGGAAGTGTGGTTCATCTTGTTGAAGGCTTTTACTATACATCAACAAAGATTTTTCAAATTCCAAACTTTACTAAAGTAGGTATGTATCATTTTTTTAAATTATAAATTTCTCTAAAAATTAATTTATAACTTTAAACTAATTTTTTTATTATCAGGTATTGCAAGTGGGGATATAACAGGAATAAGTTGGGATCAAACCAGTATTCATGTTGATACACCTTCAGTAAACTCATTGAGTGTTTTTACAGACTTTAAAAATGCCCCATTTATTTTAACAATTAAACCACAATATGAAGCCATTAAATACTATGGAGTTTATACTGGGGGTGAACGTTATATTTTCTCAAATATAAAACTTCCAAGCGGTATAATCGGTGGCCAAAATGGACTTAAATACACTCTATCAACATCAAAGTCAAATACAATTTATAGCAGTGACATTGAAGGCGAGTTTAGTTGTCTAAGCGATTCTTTTGATTTAAAAGGTCCAATCATTACTGAAATGAAAAAACTGTACAATGATGGTGAATTTGGCTATAGTTTAACAATTGAAGATAGTTTAAATGGTTTTAAATATGGATATATCGTAATTATGGGTTCAATTGATGGTTCAATGTATAACTTTACTCTATCAAGTACAACATGGAAAGAATCAAGTAATTCAAAAAAAGCATATTTCGATGTACTAGTTTCCAGAAAATGTATATTTTCCCAAATCTATTTTATTTCTCAGCTTTATTTAGTCGATACTCAAGGTATAAACTCAACATTCTTTAACCCCACCTATTATGACTATCATCAGCTATTCCACCCATGGTCAGAAAAAATTTCCGACCCAGCAATTGATTCTATAATGATAACCTGTAACAACATCTCAAATCTTTATACTACACCATATATCCATTTTTTTAATATATCGAGAACATATGTGAACATATTTTCTGAAGATAGAACAGTTAACTTTAATTTAAAAATTATTGGCGATGTATTAGAACAACAGATGCCCATTATTTATTTATCAACTGCAAATAATCAAATATTACAATATAAAACATCTTTTATAAATTTTGATGGAAAAACAACTACCTATGGATGCACTGTGTCGATTCCTCGTGGATTTGGATACCCACTTGGAATTTGTGTTAGTGTTTATGGTATAATTGGTAAAACAGGATCCTTTGTTGGTTATAGCTCACTAAACCTTTATTATAGAAATATAACTTCTTATATTCAAGTTCATGAGAATTATGGTTCAGCAGAAATTTTTAAAAACCCTATAGAATCAAACCAAAGTAATTCTGGATCTTTCTCCTCAAATGAATGCAATAAAGACTGCAATAACCATGGATATTGTAATGAAAATACTAAATGCATTTGTACATTTCCATGGTTTGGTGATGATTGCAGTCAAAAAATCATTGTATTTCCCAAACCAGATAAAAATGATACAGATCCCGTAACAGTTATTGTTACAAAACCCACCAATGAAACTAGTGAAGAATCTATACGTGCTCTTATTAATATTATTCAAGTTAGAGAAATTAATTATGATGGCTCAGAATATAAGAGATATAAGCTTTCGAATTGGACTCTCATAATTAACCAAACAAATCAAGACCACTATATATATAACACTACAATTCAAACAAATGATGGCCAATTGACAATCATAAATGTATCAGTTGAATATTTTGAAAAAGGATCAGATATTATTTTTGCAGATTTTCCAATTAAATTAAGACCATCATCAATTAAATATACAATTTATTTAGGAAAATACTCTTTCGAGAGTAAATTAAATACTCTCCAATTGATCATAAGTACTGAAGTATCATCAAACAAAAATGACATTTGCTCCAATAAAGAATTAGATCCTTCAAATGACAATAATCAAGACTCACTATTATCGGAAGACTACTTAAAAATATCTCTTGGCCATCTATATTTATATGGTAGGTTCATTAAAAGAGCTTTGATAAATAATATAACCCCAACATTGATATCAAATAAAATGCTAAATGAAACAATGGAAAAGGACTCTAACAATAAAGCAAACTCATATATTGCCATACAAATACCATACTATACAGAATCCATAGTAATTGATCCAGACTTTTCTATTTTATTAGATAACACACCAAAATCCACAGGAATTTGTTCAACAAATTCTAGCAAACTTTCAACAAATAAAATAATTGGTATAGTTTTGGGATCTGTTGGATTGGCTATTGTTATTATCTTATCAACTTTATATATATTATATAAAAGAAAACAAAAAGCAACTTTACAAAACAAAATAAAAAATATTCAAATGGATCAAAGATAAATTTAAAGAAATTACAAAATAAGAAAAAAAAAAAAAAAAACTTGTTTTATTTTATTTAATTTGAACATTTTCGATATTACAAATTATTTAAACTTTTGAAAACTAATGTATTGAGTATTAACATTATTTTTATTTGGACGATTTTATTTTTCAATGATTTATAAATTTTAAAATAAACCCTTTTTACATTTTTCTCGAATAACACTTATTACATCACCCTCATTAATTTTATAAAAACTGGGGGTTTCGTTTGGAGACAATAAATTTCCTTTAAAGTAAAACTGCAAAGAATCGAGTGGTTCTTGAACATTAAATTGATTGGAAAAGCCATCCATTACTTTTTTTAAAGGTTGGTTTGAAAATATCTTTGTATTGAATCTGTTACCACCTGAATTTTCAAAAAAATGAATTTTTATTTGTTCACTACGCTGTGATGTGGTCATATTTTGTGAGGATGATAATGGTGATGGTTTGAAAGGATGGTAAAGTGATGATGGTAGTGACGGAAGAGATTGCTTTAATGGTGATGAAATTGAAAGGGATCTGACTAATGAGAAAGTATTTGAACTACTTAAACTATGAATACTATTGCAATTGTTATTGTTATCTTCATTTTCGCTATCATCGGTATTACCATCAAATTGATAATTATTTTCATTAAGCTCTATTGACCACACTTCATGATCTATTGTATTTGGCCAAATTTTTTTATAAATTTCTATTGTTCTTTCAGTATTTTTTTCAAATTGTTCTTTTTTAATATATGGATCGTAATGGAACTTGGCACCGATTAAATCACTCAACTCATCATATCTTTGGGTTTCGACAATGATTCCTAGCCATAACTCTTCGATAAGAGAAGAACCAAATGTTTTGTTTCCTAATCTATCATCTTAAAATTAATTTGGTTAGTTACTATTTTATTTTAAATATAATTTAAAAATATAATTTACCTGTTATTTTTTTTATTATTAAAAATCTTTTAAATTCTCTTATTAACCTTTCGCCATAATTTACCAAATTTAAACGATTTATTGTTGAAATAAAATTAAAGCTGTTTAATTTTCTATCCAAATCATCGATTTCATTAAAAGTGTTTTTAGATATATAGTTTTCACTATTATTTAAATGAAATGGATCTCCGCTGTTTTTCTTTTTTTTTGTTGAATGAATGTCGTTTAAAATAATTGCTGATGTTGTTGTTTGATTAGCCAATGGGCCCATATTATTGTGATGGTTATAACTGTTGTGATTATTATTGTTGTTGCTGATATGCTGAATTGGCTCTTCATCGGTTAGGTCACATAATGATGTTATCGATGAGTGCCTTTTAATACCAACGCTATTGCTGCTACTCGATATATTTATTTTTTTTATATCACTTAAATCCTCTCTACAAAAACCATTTGAATTTGTGTGATTTGGAATATTGCTCTGGTTTATTAGTCTGGGCCTTATAGAGATTTGAGGAGGTGAATAAGTTTGTGAAGGAGAGGTGTTTGTGGATGATGGTGGTATAGGTGAAAGTGATGATGGTGAAAAGGGTGGGGATAATGGTCGAGGAGTTGGTGATGATTGTGGTGAGGATGTCGAAGGCGATGAATTTGAAATTATTTCGAATTCATTTTTTTGACCATTATTTTTTTTATGTTTATTTACAAAGTTATTATGATTATTATTAAAATTATTAAAAATGCTATTATTATTATTTATATTATTTAAACCACCATTACTATTGTTTAATATTATGTTATTATTTGGTAAATAGTGGTTATTTTTTATTTGGTTTCCATTGTTATGGTGAAACATCGATTGATTAATTTGAATATTATGATTGTTGAAAATATTACTGTTATTATGATGATTATTAATATTGCTTTGTCCATGATGGTTACTATTACTTAGCGATCTAGTTTGCCTCTCTTTTTTTATTATTTCTTTTAACTGTTTTAAAACATTAGCTTTGCTTGAATTGGAGGGAATTCTACCCCCACGTGATCTAACAGCATTTTGAAGCTCTGACAGGTAAAGAGACGATATTGGTTTTCCATTTATATGGTAATCCTCATCGCCATCGCTATCGGTGTGTTGCATTTTATTATTACTATTACTTTCCGTTTTTTTTTTTTTATTTTTTATTATATTTTATTTTTCTATTTTTTTATTTTTTCCTATTAATTTTTGAAAAAATAAAAACAAATTGAAGAGTTGTGATTAAAAATAAAAAACTAGGAAAAATTGAAATTATAATTTATCTTCTTTTTACTGGGTATAAAATTTGTATTGATTATTATTATTTTATTTTATTTTTTGGAAAGAATAAAAAAAAAAATTAAATTATTTTTACTTTTTTTAAAATTTTTTTTTTTTTTTTTTTTTTGATTTCACTTTATCTATAAAAAGAAATAATTTTGTTAGTTATATATTAGAAAAAAAATTGATTAGAGAAAATTTTGAAAATTAAAAAAATAAAGTTTTTTTTGAAAAAAAAAATTAAAAATATTTTTTGAAATTTGTGAAAAAAAAAAATAAGATATAAAATTAAAAATCTATATATTTATATAACTTTTTTTTTTATTTTTATTTTATTTTTAAATGAAATGAAAATTTTGATTATTGAAAAAAAATATACCAAAAACCAATATAGACGCTCTATTTTGGTCTTGTTATCACACAAAATAACAAAAATAATAAAAAAATAAAAAAAATAATAAAAAAAAAAAAAAAAAAAAATTAAAATAACATTTGTTAAATTCTTGAAAAATGAAAAAAAAACCATTTTAATAAAAAAGTTTTAAGTTTTGTGGGTGAGAAAGAAATGCACATTAATATTTTTTTTATTATTGAGGAGTAAGTGGATGTTCTAACAATAGCAACACAATCACAAAAAATTTGAAAATAAAAATAAAAATTTGAAAATAAAAAAAATAAAAAATAAAAAAAAAACCCCACCCAAACAACAACAGACAGGTTTTTTTTTTTTTTTTTTTTTTGTTATCAATTTTTTGTTTTCCAATATATAACATACCATTTAAGTGGTTTTTATTTTTTTTTTATTTAAATTTTTTATTGTTTTTGGTATATTTTATTTTCATAAAAATATAATACAATTATTTTTGAAGTTGTGTTTTTAAAATTAAAAAATTATTATTAAATAAAATTACATATAGTAATAAAAAATAAAGAAAATTAAATAATTAAAAAATGACTAATGAACAAAATAATAAAAGAGTGATGATTAAAAAAAAATATAAAAAAATAAAAAAAAATTAAAAATTAAAAATTTTGTAAAAATGATGGAGTTAAAAAAAAAATATAAAAAAAAACAAAAAAAAAAAAACAGAAAGAAAAGAAGTATCTATTTATCTAATATTATTTATATAATCTCTATTAAAGAATATTATATTTTTTATTTATAAAAATACCAATCCTACCTCCAAAGCTGTGAATATAAAATTTTTTTTACACAAAGAAATATTGAAAAAAAAACTGAGAATAAAAGTAATAAACACAGATGTGTTTTGGACAATATCTGAAATATAATATTTAAAAAAAAAAATAAAAAAGAAAAAGGAAACTAACACCTCAATAAAAAGGTTAAAAAATAAATAAAAAAAAATAAAATAATAAATTTAAATAAAAAAAAAATAAAAAAAATAAAAAAAAACTATCAATAGAACTTTGATTGGTGATGA
>NW_003519667.1:0-35580 GCF_000190715.1 Dictyostelium purpureum | reverse complement strand
ATACTCCAACCAACTCATCAAATTTAAATTTTCGCCAATCCAAAACTTTAACCACACTCAACCAATGTACCAAAACTTTAAAACCATTTCACCATCTTCTTCCTCATCATCATTGAACGACTTTAATAACGACGAAGACATCTATGGCGACTATAATAATAATAACAATAATAATAATAATAATAATAATCATAATAACCAAAATAGTAATATTAATTATAATTCTTATAGCAATAATAATAATAATAATGAAAGATATTCATACTCACCAACTAAAAAATATAAATCAAACAATGTTAGTTGCCTTATAGAAGGTGGTGAAACAAAAACCATCAATCTTTCAAACATCAACAATCTAAATGAACTTAGAAAAGAACTATCAAACCTCTTCACATTAATGTCATTTTCAATATCATTCTCTCACTACTCACAACAAAAACAACAAGAATCGGAAATAGAATTGAACATATCGGGCAAAGAAAATTGGGACGAATTCTGCGGCAAAATTGATAAAATCTATATTAGACCAGTCAATATAACTCCTGAAATTAGAAACCTAATAAATTGTTAATAGTAACAATTTAATATTATGTAAATTTTTTATTGCAACTTATAAAAATAAACAAATTAGTTGTTTATACATATACATAACGAATAAATTTTTTTTAATTTTAAAAATAAAATTACTTTTACAATTACTTTTATTTTTTCTTTTTTTTTTTATTTTTTTATTTTTTTTTTATAAAAAAAGAAGGTTTTTTATAAACTAAAAGATCCATTTTTTTTTTTTTTTTAATATTTTTTTTGAATATCTGGATGCTATCACAAATTTTAATATAAAATTTATTATAATTTTATATTTTTTTATAATTTACGAAGATATTTTTTAACTATTACATCATTTTTAAAAACTTGGATATTTAGGAGTTTTTTTGGAGTTTTTTTTCTTTCTTTTTTTTTATAAAAATCAAGATTTTACTTTTGATTTTTTTTTTTGTGCAATAATATAAAATTTAAAAACCTATAAATAATTTTATTTTTTTTATTTTTTTATTTTTTTAAAATATTAAATAATATAAATAATATAAATAAATAATAAAATGTATAAATCAATAATATTATTAATCTCTCTAATTGTAATAATTAAGGGTTCATCAGTACCAACTAAAGTGGTAACATTTCAAAATGGTGCATTTGTATCACAATTTCAATTCTATAGTTTAACTAATGGTAGTTTAATTGATTCTATATCAGCTCCACTTGATACTGTTATCGCAATTACATCTATCGATACTGAAAGTGTTACCTATATATCTAATCAAGTTGGAACTTTTAATTTTAATAGCTTTGATTTTAAAACACAAACTAATAAAGTTATTTCTAGTATCAACTTTCCAAATACAAATGATGTAACATTTTCATTTCAACAAATATTAACTAATGCCCCATCCCTTAATAATGTTTTTACAATCTATGGTAAAAACAGTACAAATTATTTTTATTATTTAAAATTAGATTTTAAAAATACAATTTAGTATGTATAATATATATATAAATAAATAAAATAAATATTTATATTTTATTGGATTAATATTTATTTATAACTAATTTATTTTTTTATTTAGTACTCTTGTAAATATAGGTGAAAACCAAATTTTAGATGGTTCTTATTTTAGTGGTGGTTATGATTATTTCAATTCATCATTTTACTACTCCTATGTTTCGAATTACCATTGTATTACTTTTGGCTCGGTTGATGTAAATTCCTTAGTTCCAACAGTTCCAGAAAGATGTATTATGACCACTACTTATAACCCATTTGATATAAATATTCCTGTTGTCTTTAATTCCACAAAATATTTGATCTCAACTATGTCTACTGCTAATTCCGTTCAATTTGAATTGTTTGCAATTATAGAGGGTGTTATAGATAGTCTTCCATTATTTGAATTCTTTAACATTGCCAATGATCCAAAAAATATCATCCAACCAATCAACTATGTTACCTTGAATAACGAATATTTAACTCTTGCTCTTTATTCTTCTTTAGATAAATATCAATACTTTACTATTAGTCTTATTGATTATTCTATGTCTTCTGTAATGGGTAGTCCATTATCTGGTGTTGATGCCATTTTAACTTTTTAAAAAATAAAAGTATTGGGTGTTTATATATTTATAAATAAATAAACCAATCATAAATATAAATCAATATGTATAGAACAAAGATTTATTTTATTTATTATTTTTGGTGTGGTTTATCCTTATTAAAATTTTTTGTATTTTTTTATATATTTTCAGAATACATAAATTATTTTAAGTTTTTTAATTTTTTTTCAAATTTTTTTATTTTTTTATTTTTTTTTTTAAAATTCATTAAAGGCGCAAACACACATTTTTTTCATATTATAAGATGGAAATAATTATTACCGATACAATAAATAATAATAATAGCAATGATAACAATCACACAAATTGTTGCATTGTAGAAAATTGTATTTTAAATAAAGATATTCTAAAAGAATTAGAGGATGTGGAACTACATTTTCTATTTCATTTCAAAAAATGTCTTGAATGTAACTATCCAATTGACCATAAATTAATGGAAGTAGATAATATATTTATTAAGAATGATCTTAAAGATATTTTATCAAACCACAAAAGCAGTATCAGACATAAAATAATTCTTAAAAAAACTTCATTTTACAGAAAGCGATTCAATTCAGTTATTGATATGGATACATTTTTTTCTAAAACAAATAATCAAGAAAAAATTGTAGAACATGTAATTAAAAGGATAGATATTAAAAATGAAAATAATAATGAAAATAATCATAAAATTAATGATGAAAATAATAATGAAAATAATAATAATCATAAAAATAATCATAAAAAAAATAAAGAAAATAATCATAAAAATAATAATGAAAATAATAATAATGTAAATAAAAATGTAAATAAAAACAAAAGTAATGATGACTACCATTGTAATCCAAAGAAAATAAAACTTAGTCATAATGAAAATAGTAACAAATTTCCAAAAATTAAAGTAAATGACCAAGGTAACTATATTATTTATTTACCATTATTACACTATGGTATATTTATAGTTAATAATTTTTATATTATTTTAATATTAGAAAATTTAAAATATATTTATACAACGCTAGCTGAAGATGAAATATCAATAAATACAATTCAAAAGATATTTGAAAACAAAAAGCTGGTTGAAGCTTTACAAAGCTCAGATTTAAAGACCCTCGAAAAGAACTTTATAAACCTTCCTTTTCAACTAAAGCCTATAATCTTTGTAAATATTTTAAAATAATATTTTTTTTTAATAATTATTAATTTCATAATAATTTTTTTTTTTTTAGAAATCAAACTGTATAAACCCAGACTCATGTGTGTGCACTAAAGATAGTCTATCACCTCACACCTATTGGTCATTTGACATTATAGAATTGTTTAAATGTATATTATTAACAGATCTAGTTAATGACATTTCATTTTACCCAATTGATTCTGTTACTTTTTCGCTCTACTCGTCCTCCCAACACTTTTTCCGTATATTTAATGAAAACTCAAAGTCATTAAACATAGTGTTAAAAATAAATATAGACATCGAAGAAATTGATGGAGGTTTGTGTAATGTAGTTTATACATCTATTGGCAACACAGTAAGCTGCTCAGTAAATCAAAGGTTTTATCTTGGATGTTTTCCTTTATGCGTTTCTTTTCAAGAAGCTTTTGTAAATATTTTAAAACCATTGCTCTATTCTCGTGAAGAAGTCTATGCCACTATCAAAATCCCACCTATAGATCCAACTGATAAATCAAATCCCCTACCAGTAAAGGCTATTGAAGAAGCGGTTTCAAGAAAAGAATTCTATACAAAACACAAAAGAATTAAAGAGCTTGAAAGTAAAATTGGTTTAAATGAAAACTTTATAAATCAACTTATATCAAATTTAAATAAAATCATTAATGAAGAAAAGCTAAAAAATAAAAGGGATCAGCATCAGCAAAATGAACAAGAAAAGGAAATAAAAGAAAAAGATGATGATGTTTGCAAACATTTAAATAATAATACAAATTTTCATAAAATATTAAAATCCCAAAGTGAACTTTCAAAACATGAACCACATCAATATAATAACTTAGGTTTTTCAAACATCAAGGGGGCGTATGACAATAATCCACAATATAGTTCTTTCTTTTCAATAAAGTTTACAGTATTGGATGTTTCAGGGAACAATTCCCAAGCAAGTGATTTATTTTCACAGATCTTTTCTAAACCGGAAAAGCCCTGCTGTCTCTGTGAGCACCCAAAGAATCAAATTATAAACTTTGATCAAGATTATTTAAGAAAAAGTATTGATGATAATTTTACTCCTTTGTTTCTAAGAAGAATGAAAGAAAAGATAGCAGATCCACCCACAGTGGATCATTTTTTCACATTGTTTAAAGCAATTTTGGGTATAGATTACTCTTCAATTCCTTTTTTTCTATTAAACTTTAAAGATTTATACAACCCAATGGACATCCTATTTATAAAAGAGCTTGATTTATTATTTTCCGAACTCAGTTTTTTATTAAGTAAGTATAAATAAATTTATTTATAATATTTTTTGGTTTTTCTCTAAAAATATTAACTTATAATTATTAGATGTCATTATAAAAAACTCAAAACAAAAAAAAATCCAAATCTCCAATGGAAAATTTATCGAACTAAAAGGTAAAATAAATAATATAAAATAATTTTAGTATTTTTTTGTATCAGTTTAATAATATTTATTTTAATTTTAATTTTTAATTAATTTTAGGTCTTATTTCAAGTTTAAATAAATTTGAAACCATTCCATTCGTTGAAGACACAAACCTATTTGTTCAGTTCGTTTTGGAATTGCAATCAAAAGAAATATTGACAGCAAATCATTCTAAATGTCTATTTCTTCATTTAAAATATTTCTTTAAATTAAAAAAAGAGTCATTTGTAGAGGAAGATTTAAGTCAATTGAATAATGACATTATCGATCATCATAAATTATTCATGGAAATTTATAAGGAGTTTTTTGTAAAAGATAATCAAGAAAAAATTCTTTTAAACCTGCATTCTTCAAAGCATTGGAGATTCCTCATTTCTATGTATGGCTCACCGATTTATTACAGTATAGTATCTTATAATAAAGGTAGGTTTAAATATTTATTTTAAAAGCCAATATAATATTAATAATTATATTATTTAGAACTAAACAGAAATAAAATATTTAGTATCGCTGAACACTCAAATCAATATATCGAAAATTTGAGCAAACAGTTTAACTTAATTAATGAAAAATCGATGAAGCCCCCCCATATTACATTTGGAAAAATTATGGATGGTTCAAAAGAAGAAATATATTCATTTGTTAGAATTAATGGCAGGATATATAAACCAAATTACCATTATTGCATTTATGGAGGTGAGGCTGATGAATGGTATTGTCAGATTCAAAAAATCACAAATGAAAATGTTTATATTTTTTATTTTGAATCTGATTCAAGAAAAAAAAAGAATGGTATAATAGGTGAAGTTTTCAAAAATAACTATACGCTCAATAAAAATAAAGCCTACGCCATTTCTTTAATCAAGGATCCTGAAACTTTATTGGAACGTGTTTTCCCCATTTTATTAGACGGATATTATTATTTTCCTTCAAACGGAAAAGAATAAAAAAAAAAAAAAAACTTTGTAAATAAAATTATTGTATAAATCTATAACCTTTTTATAATTAAAAAAAAAATTTAATCTTTTTTTAATAGAACTTTATTGTATTTTGGATTATTGATTTTGGCAGCTTGGAGGTTGGGAATAATTATAATCTGATGCAGCTTCTTGGGATAGATATGAGGTTGGTTCATCAAGATTATTTTTTTCATTATTTTTTTCGTTATTAGTATTATTTTTATTTGTGTTGTCTGTATTTTTATTACTATTCTCTTTATATAATTGTGAAGGGTTGCTAATATTACTAGTTAAAGAATTTTGAGAGAAAATATTATCTAAAGAATTTGAAGACTGTGAAAGGAAACCTGTATTAAAAATATTTGCAAATCCACTAGTTGAACTAACACTGGCTGCAGATTGTGACGAAAAGAAATTGTAATCCGATGCAGCAGATTGGAGTGGTTGGGCGAGTGGTGGTGATGTTGGCTGGTTATGATGAGCTGGTGAAGGTGGAATAGATTGGTTTTGAGATGGTGATGAAGGTTGTTGTGATGGTTCTTGACCATATGCAAAAGAACTTTGCGATAAATTCTGAAGTGAAAAGATGCTACCAAATCCACCAGACATAAAACCACCATTTGACATTTGCGAAGAAAAATTATAGGATGGTTCATTATTAGCAATATCTTTTGATTTATTTTTCTTACTAGGAGATGGTGAGGTTGGAATTGGTTTATTAATATCATTAATTGATCGTCTCTTTTTATTTGGTGATTTATTACTTGAGCTTTTGCCAGTTTCTTTTTCTTTTTCCTTTGGTTTTTCGACAAATTGTTGATATTTATTTAAAATTAAAGTTGAATCCGAATTAATTTCTGAAAAACCATCAATCCATTCTTTTTTCCAATCATCAGGATAAAATGAACTTCTAACAACCACCCTATGATGATTCTTTCTTTTCTTTTTATCTTTTTCCATTTTAGATTGCTTTTCTTTTTCTAGTTGCTCCTGTTTGAAAATATCTTCGATTGTTTGGGGTAAATTTTCATCATCATCATCATCTTCCTCATCATTATTTTGTTCGCCTTCTTTTTGTAATCTTTTTTTTTGTAATTCTAAACGCTTTGCCTCTAATGTTTCTTTTGGACCTAGATTATAAATTTTATCATATTTTGAAATTACTGAATCTTTACTCTTATAACCTCTACTCATAAATCTATTTCTAGAATTTAAAAACAAAGGTTGTGATACCAGCTTTGTAATTGAAAAGAATGGATCTAAATGATAAACTATTGAGTGTTGAGAGATAAAATCTTGATTCTCCATTTGATCGATTTCTAAAAACTCTGTTTTGTTTCTATTTAGTAAAGTTGAGTTTGGTTTGATTTTGGTTTTAAAGATTGGCTTAGTACTAATGTTTGAAAACTCTTCGATTTTATTGCCACCATTTTCATTTTCTACATCTACAGAGTAAAGATCCAAGAAAAGCAAAATATCCTCTTTGGTGAAGAAACCATCCAATGAAAATATTAATTCATACAGTGTTTTAGGACCGGTTTCCAATATATCTCTAATGGCATTAGATACAGTAGATTCGTCAAAATCTTTATAATTCCATGGCTGTTTTGAAGACTTTTCAACAATTCTGAAATTTTCAGGTATGGCTCTGGTTTTAATATTTGTATATTTCTTATATGCTGGTATTTGAGAGTAATAATTTTGATTTGAGATTCTATCAAATAATTTTTGGAGACTAATATGCTGTTGAAGTGTTCTTGAAAAATCTAAAAATGGGACCAATTTTGATTTCTCTTCGTCATAAAGTTGATCCTTAGAAAATAAACTAAAAACAACTGATGCTGTTGGTGAAAATGAAGAGGATGATGTCGAAAATACCTCTTCGATTTCATTAATTTCATCTTTGGATAATTTAATAAGTTCATCTATTTCATTTTCATCTTGTTCTTGTTCTTGTTCTTGTTCTTGTTCTTGTTCTTTTTCTTGTTCTTGTTCTTGTTCCTTTTCATGCTCTTCTTGTTCTTTTTCTTGTTCTTTCTCTGGTTTTTTAATTTGAACTTCTTTACAATTTAATTTCTGATTATATTTTTTCATAATTTTTTCAACTTTATCTTTTTGGTAAGGGAACTTTAAATATAATAATGATCTTTGATATGCTAGCTTTTGTTTTTCGATCTTTAAGAGTTGTTCAGTACGGTGTTTATGGTCCATTAAAAGATCATGTTTAGCTTCAGTTGAGATAATATCTTGAAGTAAATATACTGTTGTTGTGATTTCACCAAATGCACTTAATTGTAAAATAGTAATACCAATAAGATTATGGACTTCTGTTGGAACCATACAAACACCAAACAATGGATAACTTGTGTATGGATTAAGAGTAAAGTTATTAAAATTTCTATCTTGATTGATTTCGCCAAATGATGGAATTGGTGTGAATGGAATCGAGCACGGAACAGCCTGATAAGCCTCGCTAAGATCACCTGCACCCTTCTTTTGATTACCGCTACTATCTAAATTGTGATTGGTATTTAATAAAGCTTGGAAAGGCTTTTCAAAGAAATGAGTTGACATACTATTATTTTTACCAAGTATAGGAATAAAAGGTATTGATAAAGATGTTGGAGCCCTACCAAAAGTATATTGAAATATAAATATTTCGCCACTAATATTATTTTGAACTAAAATAAAGACCAAATCATCTCTTTTTTGTATTAAATGTTGATGTGATGATACAGTAACTCCACCACCAAATGCGCTTGTATGATGATGTTCTTTTGGGTTTCTCCAACATATTAAAGGATTCTCTGGATACCTGACATCAAACAAAAATAAATATTTAACTGTTGAAACTATAATATGAAATGAATATCCCTCTATCAACTCTATGCCATTTATAATACCCTTTTCATCTTCTTTTGTTGTTAATAAAATTCTTACTTTAATATTTTTTGACTAAATTAATAAAAAAAAAAAAATTAATATTAAAATTTCAAAATTTATAGGCAATTATTTAATAAAAAATTATTATGATAATTATTATTAAAAAACTATTACTATTAAACTAAATATATCTACTACTTACTGTTAAATCAAACAATAATATTTTATCGGTGTGGGCACAAATAATTTGATTTTCTGCTGAATTTAACTTGAATCTGATCCAATGATATTTTTTATTTTTCTGTGATAGTTGTTCTACACCACTACCAAATTTATCTTCATTACCAATTGATTCATTTTCATTGCCATTATTGTTTATATTATTATTATTATTATTATTGGTACAATTATCATTATTATTAATATCACCGTTGTTATTGTGATTATCACCAATATTATTTTTGCTTGTATCAACACCCCCTTCTTCCTTTTCATTTTCTTCTTTTAATGGTGGTATTAATTCAAATGGTTTAATTTCAACAAGATTATTTGAAACCATTGTTAAATTGAATGACAATTTAAAAATTGATGAATTCTCTAATAATACATATGATTCGTTAATTGTTTTTTTTGAAATACAAATATCCATTACTCTATCAGAAAATAGGTAATTATTTAATAGTGATAGTGATATTAACTTGTTATCCTCTTTATAAACCATTGAGAAATAATAAACTGAATATTTGGTTTTTAAATAAATTATTTTGATATCTAAAAATAAAAAATAAAATAAAAAATTTATTATTTTAATTATTTATAAATAAACCTATAATATATTGTAATATAAGACTTACTTGATGATATAGTTGAAACTGAAATACTTAAAATTGTTTGAGGTATTTCGTAATATGCCAAAGAGTGGTCAAAGTAGTCATATTCTATTGGAAATTGTTTTTCTAAATTATAGAGTGATAAAATATTCATAAGTGGACCAGTTGATAAAATTAATAACCTTTCGCTTCCAATGGTTTCATAAATTAAACGATTACCACCAAACACTCTTTCATTGTTTTGCATACTTCTATCTATATAATTTGAAACTAGTGGATCTATTTCCAGTTGTTTATAATCGCTCGTTGTCTTGCTATCTGATTTTTTTGATTTTCGTTTAGGTTTCTTTAAATCATCTTCAAATTCTGAATCTGTAAAAAAAGAATCCTCTTCAAAATCATCCTCGTCTGTTGGTTCATAGTCGTCATCTCCGTCAGTAATATCTAAATCGTCATCTTCATCATGATATTCATCTGGATCCCTATTAATAGCTGCTTGTGCATTAAAACCTTCCTTGGTACATGCTCTTGGTTTACTTTCCCTAACATTTTGAATTGGTTTTTTAGTTTGATGAGATGATTGATGCTGTTCAAATGGTTCACTATTTATATTTATATTATTTATATCATTATTTATATTAATGCTATCACCTTCATTATATTTATTAATATTATTATTATTGCTATAATTATGGGTTTTATTTAAAATTTCATTGTGGCAAAAACTTTCGATTGTAGGGTCTAAAAATTGATTTTCTCTTAAAAACTGGGTAATATTCTTTTTGGATTGAGTTATTGAGGTTTTAACATCGAAATATATATTTGATAAAGTTGAATTTCGACTAAAATTTTGAGATTTGACATTATTTGCTCTTAGATGTGGAAATTTATATAAAATGAACCTAAAACCATGATCTGATCTAATAAATGGGTTATGAAGCGATACTGATGCATGAACATTTGTAAATTTATTATAGTGTGGGAACAATGGTGGGAATGTATTTTGTTTTTCATTTATTTTATTTACAACTAAAATCTCTTCTTCTTTTTCGTTTGCTATACTAATTTTTTTTTCTGATGCGATTGTTGGTGTTGAAATTGGTGTTGATGTGTTTTTGGTTATATTTAATTTTATTTCAAATGAATCATTATCAACTCTAAATATTGGTCCCGTTCTATTTGATTGAAGAATATCCTTAAATTTATTATTATTATTATTATTTACAGTTTGATTTCTATTATTCGTATTTACATTTTGCTTAAAACTATTATCGCTGCAATTATTTTCGTTGACCGGGGTGGCTTGATAATCAAGCTTTTGTGGTTTATTTTTTTTTGTTCTTGGTTTACGTATTTTAACTTTTTCTGCATTGCCATTGTATGTATCTTTGGTAGCTGTCGAGGAATTGCTAATATTATTATTATTATCGTTATTGTCATTATTATCATTATTACTTTTACTATCACTATTATTCTCTAATTCTTTATGCTGTTTTTGTATTTTATCTTTATGTAAAAATGATTGAACACTTTTTTGTGGTAATTTTTTGGAAAAATCAAGGGATACACTAGCTCTTTTTTCTTTTTCTTTATTGCTTAACCCATTATTTGGCGAACCATTATTTGGGGGCTTTTGTTGTTTTATCCTTTTATCCTCATCCAATTCTTTCTCACCCTGCTTTTGCTTATCCCTTGCATAGTTTGAGTTATAATAAGAATTTCTAAAATTTGGGATTCTATTAAAACGCAATGGAATTTGATAGTCTTTATCTTTATTTTCGCTTTTTTCTTTTAACCCATACGTTATTAAAATTTTATTATTACCATTGTTAGTATTATCACTACTATTACTGCTGTTGTTTTTATTATTATTATTATTATTATTTATGTTATTACTATTGCTATTATTCATTTTTTAAAAGAAAATTAAATTTAAAAAAAAATAATAAAAATAAAAAAAATGTGTTTTTTTTTACAATAAATAATAATTTTTAAAAAACATTTAGTTAAAATGATAATACTATTTCTAAAATAATAATATTATTATTATTATTTGTTTGTTTTTTTTTTGGTTATAGAAAAAACTTAATTGTATAATTTTAAATTAAAAAAAAAATAATGAAAAATACGAAACTGAAATTCGTTTTATGTACCATGTAAAAAAAATAAAAAAATAAAAAAAATTATTAAATATTTTTTAAAAATTATTTTTTTTTTCATTTTTTTTTAATTTTTTAAAATTTTTTTTTTGTTTTTTAAAATTTTTTTTTTACTTTTTGTGTGTGTGTTCATATTATTATTAATATATATAATTTAAAATGTTGAATACTAGATTATTAACCAGATTCGTTCGTCAATATACAACTTCAAGAGCTGTTAAAATTACCCAAAATGGTGATCCAACTTCAGTTTTAAAGTAAGTTTAAAATCAATAAAATATTTAGTGAGAAAAAAAAAAGCAATCAAAATCAAAATCAAAATCAAAATCACACCCACACACCAAATTTATTATTGCAGTTGCAATGATCATTAAAATTCAATTTTTATATTTTTTATAAATATAAACTTAAAATTAATGTAATTTATTATTTTTACAGAATTGAAGAAGAATCAATTCCAGCTGTTAAAGGATCAGATATTTTAGTTGAAATGCTTCATGCACCAATCAATCCAGCTGATATTAATCTTATTAAAGGTACCTATGGTACTTCAGTCCCAGTATCATCAGTTGCTGGTATGGAAGGTGTTGGTATTGTCAAAAATGTTGGTAATCAAGTTTCAGGTTTTAAAGAAAATGATATAGTTATTCCATCACTTAATTCACACTGTAAAGTATACATCAACAGGTTCAATTATATAAAATATTTATAATAATAATGATATAGTAATAATAAAAATAATACATAGCTGCAACAGGAATTATAAAATGAAAATACAGGTGATTTTTATGGATATACAGTAGAAAAGAATAAAAAAACAAAAATAACAAATAAAAGAGGATGGTGAATAGCCACACAGAGAAAAAAAAAACAGAATGTTACACCAACAATGACCATCAAATAGAAACAGCAAACATCATCATAATAATAATAATAATAATAATAATAATAATAATAATAATAATAATAATAATAATAATAATAATAATAATAATAATAAAATTTTAATATAAAAATATAAATAATATACTAATATATAAATTAATTATAGTTGGTTCATGGAGAACTCAAGGTCTTTTCAAAGAAAAAGATTTAATTAAAGCACCAGCTGATATTCCAGCAGAATATTTAGCAACTGTTTCAATTAATCCAACTACAGCTTACATTCTTTTAAAAGATTTCGTTAATTTACAAGAAGGTGATGTTATTATTCAAAATGCAGCAAATTCAATGGTTGGTTTATCAGTTGTTCAAATTGCCAAATCTCGTGGTATTAAAACCATCAATGTTATTCGTAACGGCCCAGATTTCGAAGATAATGTTAATCGTATTAAAAAATTAGGTGGTGACATTGTTGTCAGTGACAAATATATTCGTACCCCAGCTTTTCAAAGATTAATTGCAGATCTCCCAAGACCAAAATTAGCCTTAAACGCTGTTGGTGGTGCCTCAGCTACTGAATTAGTCCGTATCCTTGGCGATAATGGCACTATTGTCACCTATGGTGGTATGTCACGTGAACCAGTTGTTATTCCAACTTCACACTTAGTCTTTAGAAATATTAAATCCCAAGGTTTCTGGTTAAACAGATGGATCTCTGAAAACTCACTTGCAGACAGAACTAAAATCATCAATAACATTTTCGATCTCTACCGTAAACAAAACTTCAAACTTATGATTGAAAAACACAAATTCAGCGACTTTGAAGCTGCTTTAGAAAAATCACAACAAGGTGGTAATGGAAGAAAAATCGTTTTAGATTTACAATTGTAAAAAAAAAAAAATTAAATTTAAAAATAACAAATAATAAAAAAAAAAAAATATAATATAATATTTTAAATAATAAATAATTAATAGTAATAACAACAATATAGATAATTAAAATAATAATAAAAAAATATAAAATCTTTTTTAAAAACAAGAAAAAAAAAAGAATAAAATCAAAAGATTTATTCTTTATCTTTCAAACAAATGGGTGTGTATATAGTGTGTGAAAATCCAAATTTATTTTTTTTTAATTTTTATTTTATTTTTTTTTTATTTTCACTTATTTTCATTTTTTTTAATTTTTCAAATTTTTTTTAATTCATTTTTATTTTTGTAACATTTATCCTAATAACATAAAAGATGGAAAAGTTTTCAAACTGGAGAGATGGACCAACAGGTATTCATCCACTTTTACCACCAAAAAGCAAACCAGTAGGACCCATTGGATTGTTTTTTAAATTCCTCATTGGACCAATTGTTGGTGTTGTTAGATTTTTCATTGTTATAATTTTAACAATTTTATTAGTTTTATTTAATAAATTATTTAAAGCAGTATGTAGGATATATAATTAATTAAATATTTGGTCTATTTGCGCTATTACTAACCATTGTTTATTTTTAGTTACCATTAGGTTTCTTTAGTAGAGTTTTAATTAGATGTTTTGATAAATTTTTAGGAAGATTAATATTATTATTTATGGGTTTTTTTACATTAGATGAAGGTACAGATACATTATCAAGATCAAAAGAGCCAAAGGGTTCAATTGGACAATATAAAACAAGTGATGTCATTATATGCAATCATAGTTCATACATTGACATTATTTATCTTCAATACAAATTTTCACCATTATTTGCAGTACCACCAAATGATAGCAAAGAATTGGTTGCTGGTAAACTAATACCATTGACATTGGCTGGAGCATTAAGAAATGCAATTTCATCACCAATCCAATTAACAAAGAATTCAGTTCCAACCGATGAATTAATCCAAAGAGTTTCAAATAGTTGGATCGAGGGACCATTATTAATTTTCCCAGAAGGTACTACCTCAAATGGTCAAGGCTTATTAGAAATTTCACCTGTAATCTCATCTGATAAAACTATAAAGAATATTGATATGTTCCACGTTGTCGGTATTTCATACCACTTCAGCATTTATTCACCATGTTATCCATCAGTTGGTAGCCTCTTTTTACATCTTTTCAAAGTCTGCTCTCAAATTTCAAATGGTATTCAAATTAGTTACCTTAGTAGAACCTGTTTAGCACCATTACCAAAAGAAAACAACTTAAAAACTTACTTAAATGCTGGTGGCATTGATACTGAAACTGTTGAATGGTTTGATACAAACTTTAAATCATTAACAACAACTCTCAATACCCGTAGAACCAAAATTACCGCTAATGATAAATTATCATTTATCTCAAAATGGTATGGTTACAAAACTGATTATTCAAAGAAATCCAATTAAAAAAAAAAAAAAAACATAATCAATAAACATAATCAAATCAATCAAATCAAATTAAATTAAATTAAATTAAATTAATCAAATCATATTTAATTATTGTAATATTAAATATTATAATAAAAACAGTAATAATTAAAGTAATTTATTATTACCATTTAAAATAAAAAAAATTTTATTTAAAAAATAATTTATTTTATTTTTTTTTATTTTATTTTATTTTTTTTTTTAATTTTTTTAAAACAACACACTCATGATTTTTTTTTTAAATTTTTATCATTTTCTAAATATTTATAAATAATGACAAATTTTTAATTTATAAATAAAAAAATGAATTGTTTAAATAAATTATTTATTATTTTTGGTTTTGGTTTATTATGTTTACATCTTTATATATATAATTATATGGTATTATGCAGATGGAAATATGACGATAATGGTAAAGTATAGAATTAAAACTATAATAATAATCTGTTTAGTATATATTTAAACATAATATTAATATTTTTTTATTATTTAGCTGATACTACTAAAATTATAATGTTGGGTGACCCTCAGATGGAAGGTGATGCAAGAATTAGAAGAGAGGGATTAAAAGGGGAATATAATATATTTTTTAATGATAATTATATGAAGCATATAGTTAATAGTATAGACTATTTTTTAAACCCAATGATGGTGGTGGTATTGGGTGACTTATTTTCATCACAGTATATAACGGATGAAGAGTTTCAAAAAAGAGTCAAAAGATATGACAATATATTTTCACCATTAAAAGATTATGTAAAGATAGTTAATATTACAGGGAATCATGACGTAGGCTATGCAAACGAAGTAACAGATCGTAGAATTAATAGATTTGAAGAAGCATTTGGCCGTGTCAATGACAAGTTTTTTTTCGGTGGTCATTTAATCGGTGTATTAAATTCAATCAATTTGGATGGCTCAATGACAGAACATTTTCAAAAAGAAGCATGGGATCATTTAAGAGAATTAAAGCATGATGCGGAAGCTACTCAATCACCCCTAATTATAGTGACTCATATCCCATTATATAAAGATATTAAAGCTATAGATAGAACCCAAGAACCCTATAAAACACATCCATACTTATGCAGAGAAGAATATATTATCCACCATACCAACCAAGGTTTCATAAAAGATCAAACTATGCTAACTCCAGAAACTACAGATTTTATATTAAACGAAATCAAACCAGCATTCATCTTTAATGGCCATGATCACGAAGGCTGCATTTACAAGCATACAAATAGTAACACAATGGAGTACACAATTAGATCTATGATGGGCTCATATGACGGATACTCTGCATTATTCGAGTTTAGAAAAATCAAATCCTCATCTACTAATAACGATAATAACGACAAAAATATAGAAGAAAAAGAAATTTTCGAATATGAATTCCAAATGTGTCCATTTTTACATACAAAATATATCAATATAACTGTGGGTGTTACCGCAGGATGGCTTGTTCTTTTCATTTTGTTCAATATCATCTTATCAATTTTCAAAGCTATACAAAGATACAGAATTTCAATAATTAAAAAAGAACAAAAGAAAAATATTTAAAATAAATATAAAATATAATATAGTAATGATATTTAAAAAGTATCATTATTAAACCTTTTTTTTATTTTTTTATCCAAAATGAAAAAAAAATCACCATAGAACATTTCTTTATTATTACATTATTATTGTTGTTATAAATGTTTTTTATACCATTATTGTTACTAATGCTATTAAAATTAATTTTATATTTATATATATTTTATTTATTTTTTTTTGATTTCTTTTTTGATGATTTTTCATAATCTGTTTCGCTATCGTTGGTTTCTTCGCTATTGTTGGTTTCTTCGCTATCTGATATGGAAATTACGTCTTCATTTTTTTTACTCTTTCTATGTTTCTTTTTTTTGTCATGCTTCTTTTTATTTATATATTCCTCTTGATCTTCCTCTTGGTCAGATTCATCAGTTTCAATATCAGATTCATTTGACTTTTTATGCTTTTTTTTTTTTCTTTTTTCTTTATCACTTGTTTCTACTTTTCTTTTTTTTTCTTTTCTTTTTGATATCATTACATCCTCATCACTTTTAATAATGTCTTCTTCGTCATCATTACTTTCATCTTCTGCATTTTCATCACTTGATTCTTCCTCTCTTTCTCTTTCTCTTTCTCTTTTCTTTCTTTCTTCTCTTCTCTTCTTTTCATTTTCACTTTCTTTCTTCTTTCTTTCTTCTTTAGCTAACTCTTCTTCTTTTCTTTTCTTTATGTTCTCTCTTGATCTTCTTTTTTTTTCTCTGTTCTTTTTTTTAAGTATTTCATCCTTATTTTTCGACTTCAAATTTTTTTGATTATCAAGTTTACTTTTAAGTTTAAGACACTTTTTAGTTTGACTAGGGGTTAGGTATTCCTTTATAAAAGTTTCATGGCTCCTTGACTTTAATTTGTCTTTGATTTGGGTTTCACTTCTTATACCTCTAAGGAATGTATTTGAAATTTTGGTCCATCTTGGTCCAAATACTAATAGGCCTCTTGCCAATCTATTACACTCAGCTTCGTCCCATTTACCTGCACCCGATGGCTCGAGTTTTTCTGAAAAATCGGAATCGTCTTCATAATATGAGTCTTCTGATTCACTTCCTGATGGTTCGGAATCTGATTCGACATTTGATTCAGATTCATTGTTTGGTTTGTCATCTTGAAATGCACTTTCAAAACCATCATTATAATCAATATCAGATTCTGATTCTGGCTCTTCTTTTCTTTTATTTGCTGATTTTGATGATACTTTAGTAGATGTTGATGTTGATGTTGATGATGTGGTTGTTGTTGTAGTTGGTTTTTTTTTATTTACCCATCCTGATGATTGTTGAGTTGGTGATTTATCTCTGGGCTCCTCGTCACTATCGATATGAATAGAATTGCCTCCATTTTCACTTTGATCGTCATTGTCTTCGTTTCTATTATTTTCATTATTTTTCGAATTTATTAGTTCATTTCTAATTAATTTTTTTTGATTGCCATCATCAACATAAAAGAAAATTTTTGATGGTATATCGAAAAAATAAACATCAATATCACCAAAGTTTAACCCATTTCTATTTTTAATTCTTGATACCTTTTAAAATAAAAATAAAAAAAAGTTAATATATATATATTTTTTTGTTTTTTTTTTTTTTATATTTTATAAAACAAACCCTGGTGATTAATGGTTCTGGTAACTCTCTTTTAATAGCATCACAAAAAGCTTGAAATTGTTTAAATATATTATCAAGTTGATTTGCATTTGAATCTCCTCCATAAGCCTCTTTTCCTTTATGAACATTTCTATTAAACTCTACCAAGCAGTCGTAAATAAAACTATCAAAATAACCATCGAGAATAGATTTAAAAATTCCTTCGCTAAAAGGAATACTTTTGTTGAAATATAAGTAATTGTAAACTTCATGAATAAACAATTTTAATGATGGTATATTATTTTTAAATTTAAAATGATCTAAAATATTTGATAATAATTCGATAACTGCGTCACCCTTTATTATTTTAAAAAGAAAAAAAAGAAATATATAAGTGTAAGAGAATTTAAAGATTTTATTATTTATGTAATTGTATTAATATTTACGTTTAACTCTTCTAATAAAAGGTGTCTTTTAAGAGTAATTAAATTAAAAAAAAATTGTTTCTTTGTTCCAAATGATTCTTCTTTTGATAACTCTTGAAAAACATCATCAATGAAAAAAATATTATTATAAAAGTGATAATATGTTTGTTCAAATAGATCTGATGTTTTTATAAACTCGCTATTATCTGAAACTTCTTTTTCTTTTTCTACATTTCTAAAACCAAAGAAACTTGATAAAATTTTGAAGACACTCATTATATTTTACTATTACTTTTTATTATATTTTATTATTTTTGTTATTTATGTTATTTATGTTGTTATACTATGATTATCTATCTATTGTTATATTATTTTTATGATTTAGTTATATGTTATTTATTTATATAAATATTATATGGTTGTTTCCGTATTATTATGATAACAATAGAGCGATTTCCAATAATTTAATTTTGTATTTAATTCAAAATTTTCGTTTCTGAATTCTTTTAAATAAGATTTTTTTTTTAAATTGAAATTGTAAAAATAATTAAAAAAAAAAAAAATGAAAAAAATGAAAAAAAAAAAAATAAAAAAAAAATAAAAAAAAAAATTATTTAAAAATATAATTTTTTTTTCTATTTGAGAGAGGATTCATTTTTTTTTTTTTTAAGGTTTAAATAAAAAAAAGGTCCACGCCACGCATCTCAAGAAATAACATTCAACACTTTAAAATATATAAACTATTTATTATTATTTATTTATTTTAAATAATAAAAATATTTTTTTTTTTTTTTTTTCCCCAATTTTTTTTAGTTTTTTTTTTTTAATTTAGGTTTTGGTTTTTCAAAAAAATTATTTTAAAAAACAAAATAAAAAAAAAAAAAAAAAAAAAAAAAATCATTCTATAAAAACTATACCCAATAACATATTTATTTAAATAAAAAAAAAAATCAAAACAACAGAAATAATCACAATATAAATAATAATAATAATAATAATAATTAAAATAAAAATTATAATAATATATAAATAATAATAATATAAATAATAATTAAAATAAAATAAAATAAAATAATTAAAATAATTAAATTACAATGGTTTTTTTAAATAATAATGAATATTATGATTATTTTAATTTAACCAAACTATTGCAAAAAGATAATAATACTATTGGTTCAAGTATTAGTATAGTTAAGCCTAAACACTCTTATTATTCATATGGTTCAATAGATTTAAAAAATTTACCACCAATTTCAATAAATATAAATAATAATGACAATTTAGAATTTCAACCACCATATGATAATTCAGAAATAAAAGAATTGGTTTTAAAATTGGAAAATGATAAAATTGAACAAGATTCTCAAGATAAAAAAGAGAGTAAGTAGTTTCATATATTCTTATTTTATTTTATTTTTTTGTTTTTTAATACACTAAAAATTGGTCCAATAGTTTTTTTGTGCCCATATTTTTCGATTCTCAAAAAAAAAAATTTTAAAAAATTTTCTATTTTTTTAAAAAAAAAAAAAAATCTAAAAATAACCTCAAATAAAAAATAAAAAAAAAAAAATTAATTTATTTTATTTTATTAATAAAATACTAATATTATTTAATTTATTTTTTTAGTTTATGAAATTCCATCAAACGTTATAGATATAGAGGCATTTGAAAATGGAAATAAATTAATGGAACAAATTTTAGAAAGGGTCAAAAACGATTTTGGTATATTAAAAAGCGAAAATATCAAAGCAAAACTAAACAAATTAATAATTTATGGTGAAGGAAGTGCATATCAAATTCCAATAGAAAATAATCAACACCATTCAGATGGTCACAATGTTTTTGGATCTTTACAAATTTTATTACCAGCTGGTGAATCAGAAGGTGGTGAATTAACAATTGGGCATTCTGATCAAATTGGTGATTCAGTTACACTGGCAACCAATAATATAAAAGAAAATTCAATTAAATATACTGCATTTTATTCAGAGTGTTTGGTTCAGGGCGGCAAAGTTACAAGCGGTTTCAAAGTTGCTTTGGATTACAGTTTAGTTCAAGTTTTAAATGATAACAAAGAGAATCTTGTTGAAAATATTTCATTATCATATTACAAGGATTTATTAAATGAGGACCCAGTAGTTCCAAAGCTATCTGAAGAAATTAATAATTTATTATCAGTTGAAAAGGGTTTAAAATTAATCTATGTACTAGAAAATGACTATTTAAATAAAACCTGTAACGATAATAATAATAATAATAATAATAATAATAAAAATAAAAATAAAAATAATAATAATAATAATAACAATGATAGTAGCAATAGTGATGGTGAAGAATCAATAAACTATGACGATTATTTAAAATATGATAATAACGAGAATCATAATTTTAAAATTAAAAAAATTAATAATAATAAAAATAATTTAAAAAGAAAATCAACCCCGAACGATAGTTTTATAAATATAAAAAATAAAATAAAATCAAAAAACCTTAAAGTTAATGGCGATCAACAAGAGGAACAACCAAAGAAACCAAGCGATATAGTATGTTTTAGAGATTTAATTGGAAGAGATAAGAATGTAGCAAATAGATTACTTCAAGTTTCAAAAAAAATTGGCTTATATGTTTTTCTTGCGGAACTACATATTCAAGAAAGTGCAATAGGTTATATAAATAACAATAAAAACAATAATAGCAACTACAATAGTATAGCAGATAATCTAGGGGAATGGAAATCTGACAACGATAGCGAAGATGAAGAGTCAAAACGATACAAATCAAAACGAAGATACTATTACAGCTATAATAATTATAAAACCACAACAACCACAACAACAACCACAACAACCACAACATCTAACAGACCAAATATAGCAACTAGATCTAAACCAAAAAAACCAAACGGTGAATCTGATGAAAGTGACAGTAATGATAGCAATAATAGAAACAATGAGGGCAATAAAGATTTTATTGAAGTCGAAAAAGAAAGCCAACAAGCACTCTGTAACTTTATAGATGACAGGGAAGTTTTTATTGATGTCAATATGGTAACAGAAAAGTATAGCGAAGTATTGCCCTTTGGTTCATTAGCCAATATTAAACCCTATGATGTCCAAAGTGAAGATTTGGATGGTACTTGTACAGAAGATAGATATTATCGTACCAATGTTTTAGTATTTTTCAAAAAAGAAGAAAGAAAAGAAGTTGTCAATGGGTACTGTGTTGAAATATTATCACAAAAGAATTTTATCGATTACTTTATTATGGATACTATTAAATTTTTAGAAAGTAGTGGTAGATCCACCAACTGTCAAGCAATAGCCAATTTACTTATTGAAGCTATAGATCTATCTGTTTTGTCGCCTAATATACCCGATGAATATTTAGATTTAATAAAGAAAAGATTACCAAATCGCTATCAAGAGTTTAATTTAATCAATTCAAAGCGTTTCCTAAAGCAACCATTTGTATTTTTCGACCAAATTGAAACCATTATTCATAATTTCAAAGAGGAAGAGCTTGAACAATTAGCCTTAAGTTATGAAAACGATCTCAATTATATATTTGGTACAAGGAACAAAGATTTCATCGAAACCAAATTATTCGAATTGTACAGTCAAAAGCTTTTACCATATCATTCAACTCACCCCTATTTAATAACTGAGGGTGTTATTCGATCATTTGTTAAAAAATACAGGCAAATATTTATTCCAACAACCTTTAGTAATCTTAATGGCGATCTTGCACGAACCTTACAAATCACATTAAAATATTTAGATAGCCCTAATCTTTTTATCAGTACTCTAAATAAACAATTAACCAAACTCTATAAGAGCATTACCACACCAAATACAAATCAATACAATCAAATGATGGCCTTTTACAACTCAGCCGGATCAGAGCTATCCTACCAAAAGATAGAATTTCAAAGATACTATGATACAATAGTGAGCAACAAAGATAATCTATTCCCATTAAAAGCAACTCCACAAAGACTATACGAAATCTGGACATCATACATTACACTCAATGATATTCGACAATCTTTTGCAAAACAGATGGAACTAGCAAAATTTATTACCCAGAACTACCACTTTGAATTAATGGATAAATTAATTAAAGAGTTTCGTTTAGAGAATATAACAGGTAACTTTAATTTAGATGCCTTCATTGTAATTTGGAAATCAACTACCACCAGTATCATTAAAGAGCTTTCAAAGAATAAAGTAATGAATTACTCATTAGAGGGTACACCAATGACCGAACCAGAATGCGAACAATTAAATAATTTCCTCCAAGATAAAAACCAAACCCAATTTCGATTATTATGTGGTCAAACTATACTCAGAAATCAAATATATAAATATTTATCCTCTCGTTTGGATCTATCTGTTTTTAAAAGTGGTAAATCTCCAATCTATATAAACATTACAAAGAACCCAATTTCCTCAAAAAACGACCTAACTCCTCAACAAACAGATCAATATTTACAAATGCTAAAATATCTTTACGAATTCTCACAAAATTTCCCACCATACAAATTTACTTTAGATTTAGTTAATCCCATTATTGATGTTTTAATGAATAATAAAGTACTTTAAAGTACCTTTTTAAAATATTAAAAAACAATACTCTATTTTATTTTTAATTTTTGTTTTATTTTTATTATTACATTTTTCCTTTTAAATTGTGCTTGTATAAAATGATTGCGGACTGAGTGTGAAATTATTTGACCAGTATCCAGCAGATAAAATACCGCCATAACCTTTACCTCGGTACTCTGGACCAACTATAAGAAAGTCTGGTGAAACCTCTCCACTTCTTTTTGGTAATGAATGTAAAGCGTTTTCGAAACCGACGCTATCAATACCAGCAACGACTAAAACCAAACCTTTACCACATGAATTTGGAATAATAAATGTTATTCCTGAACCTGGTGTACTAAACTCATAGCTTTTATCCAATGTAAAAGAGTTATCTATATTGAATGAAACATCTGCTCTTTCAATTAATTTTTCAGTAAAAAGATTTTGATAACTTGAACCCAATAAAATTAAATTTTGATTTTCACTGCACACCTCGTTTGAATAAATTGGTATATAATCTACATCTGAAAATATTGGTGCTGAACCTCTACCATAGTTATTCCAAAAATTGTTTATATAAACTGATCCTTGCTTTAATTGGGCTGTAGCTGAACCTTGACCAATTGTGCCATAAATGATCTTGAAATTCTTTTCAAAGATTTGTCTAATTGGTCCATTTGTAAGTGGATTCCTTTCATTCTCGATCCATGTCGAGTTATCATTTGATAAAGTCCAATATTTCTTATTTGTATTGTCTTTGGTATTTTCGAAATGGTAATCTGGGTAAAAGAAATTGTTATTAAATGAAGAACCATCAATAATTAACTCTACTGGGAATTGTTGACGTATAGGTGTTTGGGTAATAGCAAATCTTCTAACATTGGATGTTTCAATAATCCAAACCAATTGTGATTTTTCATAGACTTGAGTTAATTTTATTTTTGAAATTCTAAATGGTTGCTTTTGTTGAAGAATTAAAATGTTTGCTCTTGAACCTGATGATGCTGGATTTAATGTGCTAATAGTTATGGTCTTGGGTATATCTGGTAAATATTGATTATTTGAAGCTAAGATGTTATAAAAATTTTGCATAAAACTATCATTTAAAATACCGTTAAACCAATGATTTGCATTTGGCTCTTCGCTAATCATAACTGCTGTTTCATTTTGACTTTGTTCGCTGACCATTCTAACAATACGACGTGAGTGGTATGGATTAACAACTGTATCGTTCTCGCCATATCTTGCCATTAATGGTAAACCAACCAAATTACTTGATATTAAATCAACATTATTCTCTTCGATTGACGACATTAAAATTCCTTTTAAGGTTTGGTCAATATAAGCAAACCCTGGTGCGGTATCATATAGTAAATAAAGCTCAAGCTTACTAAAACCTGAAGCACATGCACCACCCAAAGCCAAATCACCTTGTCTTGAGAGTAAGGACCAGCATCCCATACCACCCATAGAATGGCCAATAAAAATAATTTTGGTTCCATCTGTTTTATATAGTGACTTTTGAGATAATGGTACACCTGGTAATTGGGTGACTAATGCGTCAATAGCATTAAATACATTTAAACGGCTTGAAGAACCCCAGTCATATCCCCATGGGGTTCTACCTGTAGGAGCGAGTACCCAAAGATTATTTTGACGTGGAAGAACACTAGTCCATGATGGATCTGCTGCAACAACATTAGCACCATGTGTTGCTAGCATAATATTACAAAGTTCGGATGAATTACCACAAGTATTAATTGGTGGGATTGCCATAGCATATTGAACAGTATTATCAAAGTCTAAAAATGTGAAGAGATAAGGGCTTTCAAAACTTGAGCAATTGAATGGTATGTTGATATTATTTAAAATTATTGTGGAATTTCCAACCAAATTTAACTCTAAAAACATTGGACATTCTAACTGTGTACTGTCTGATTTAATTTCAATTTCAAAAGACATTGATAATCTTTGACCAACCAATATGTTAAATGTTCCGTTACCATTTGCACTATTTGAAATATTAAGATTAAACAATGATAATGAGCTATTTGCTAAAACAACCGAAATACCAAATAAATCGCTATTACCAGAATTGATAACTGTGATTGAACCATAAGGACTTGCTAAAATTGTGCCAACTATGTCTGGAACCAAAGATTCGGTCTCTATTAATGTGATAACCTGATATATTGGAACTGGTGTTAATTGGCATGCGAATTTACCTAAAGGTGATAGATTATCTCTTGTGCTGCTAATCATTTTAACATAAAAACGGTAGTTTTGGCCAGCTTCTAAACTAACAATATTTTGGCCATTTCCGTAACTGTAAAAATCGCCTGTAAATTCTTTAATAACACTTGGTGTACCTGGAACTGAACTCAAGGTTTGAATATAAAAAGTACGGGCTGAATTACAATTAACAATATAATTTGAACCCTCTGTGGATTGGAAATCACCAACAGCGTAAGCATACCATAAATATATTTCCCATCCAAACGGTGTGTCATAAAAAGACCAATCTATAGTATCGCTCCAATCAATTTCTAGTTGGCCCGGTATAGATGAATTGAATTGTCTCCATCCAACCACTCCATTGTGTCCAAACTCTGATGGATATGTTGTATTATCCCCAATTGGAATACTGAAAATTCCGCCATAGGATTCTAAACTATCAAAAGTTTCTTCTCTTTCTCCAATCGTGAATGGACCTATTACATTGAATAACCCCGGTAGTGTTGTTGATTTAGAAATTTCAATTAAAAAATTTAAAATAAATATAAAAATTAATTTTTTGAACATTATATTATATTTTTTTTAATTTATAACATTATTATTATTATTTAATTTAAATAACTATTAGTATTATTTTTATAAAATGGATGGATAAATAATAACGAATCTTTTTAAAAAAATAAATTTAAAAAAAATAAAAAAAAAAGATTTTTTTTTTATTTTTTTTTTTATTTTTTTGGAATAATAATATTGTTTCAAAATAATGATGCCCTTTGATTTTTAACAGAAATTGATTTTTTTGAATGTTGGAAACTATAAATATTGGTCACTTTGATGGTAGTGGTGAAATGGTATTGCTAATTATGTAAGCTTAAGAAAGACGACAATAGTGCTGTTTAAACCCTGGTGTGTTTTCTCATTCCTAAACTGGGATTTATGATGGAATATTGGGCAAAAATGATTTGTTTTAACAATTCTTTGTGCTATTATATAGTTTTATTAACTGTTATTAATAATACTGATATTATTTGAGATTCTAATTCATTCAAAACAATTTAATCAATTTTATTCTCCAAAATAGGAACACCCACTCTGAAATTTTTTTTTTTTTTTTTTAACTGATTCCCCAAAATACCTAAACTTTTATGAATTATTGACCACACTGATTTTGATATGTTGGTGATGATGAGTGATTTAAATAAATATGTTTTATTCCTTGTGTATAATTATTTTTAATAATTTTTAATATTTTTTTTTATTATTTTATTTTTTTAAATTTAAACATAAAGTGATGTTTTTTTTTAAAATTAAACTAATCAATTTAAGCGGTGGATTCTTTGTGGAGATAAGCGATGGTATCAGCACGATCTTGAGCTGATTTGAAACCAGCAAAGGCCTTTAATGAGTAAAAAAAAAAAAAAAGGTTAATAAATGTGATCTTTATTCACTGATTAATACATTATATTTTATTATAAATAATAATTACCATTTTAGTTTTTGGAATGAATTTCTTTGGGTTTTCTAAGTAAGTAAAGAGAGTATCTTCACCCCACATGATACCTATTGATTTAAAATATTAAAAAATGAGTATTTGTTTTGAATAATGTTTAGATTCTTTTTCTTTTTATTTGTTTTATCTTTATCACAATCCACACTAAACTTTAACCTATATCCAATATATCTACAAATGAAACTAATAACTTGATTACTTACCAGCATTTTTGTTGGCTTCTGAGTATGAGTAACCTTCGACTGAACCTGATTTACGACCGAAAAGACCATAGAGATTTGGACCTTGTTTGTTGACACCACCCTAAATTATTAAAATTTTATTTATTTTTTTTTTTTTTTTTAAATTACAAAAAGTTAAAAATAAATATAAAATATATTGATTAGTATTTTACACTTTTTTTTTTTTTTTTTTTTTATTTTACAAAAATTAAATCTGATCATACTTTGTTGACAGTGTGACATTGGGCACATCTGGCTTTGAATAAGGTTTCACCGTTAGCAACGTTACCGACTGGCATTGGAGTGGACATCTTGTTTATTTATTTATTTAATTATTTGTTATTACAAACTAAAAAAAAAAAAAAAGAACACGTTTTTTAAAAAAAAAAAATTTAGTGCAAAAAAAATTAAAAAAAAAAAAAAAAAAAAAAAAAAATTAAAAAAAAATTAAAAAAAATAACGAGGGCACCTGTTTTTTTTTTATCATCATAATTACACAACAATGATTTTTCATATAAATGTCGTTTTGTACCCTTTTTTAAACATAAAAAATAAAAAAAAATAAAAAAATAAAAAAATAAAAAAATAAAAAAAAAAAAAATAAAAAAATTAATTAAATAAATAATTTTATTTAAATTAAAATAAATTGATTGCGAATGTAATTTATTTTTTTTTTTAATTTTAAATTACTTATATTTGGTTTGGTAACGATAATATAAATTACATTACATATGCATATGCATATTTAAATATGGTTTTATTTTTATTTTTGTTTTTTAATAGTCTGCAAAATCTTGGTCATCTATTTCTCTCATTTTGGCAATTGATTTGCTCATTGCCTCCAGATTGAATTTAGCAATTTTCATTACTTTCTGATTATTATTGTTATTATTATTGCTATTGTTATTGTGGTAGCTTGGAGATACCTCTGTATCTTTATCGATATTTGAATCGGGTACATTGATTGTAGGGACTTTTTTAGATGGTTTGACAATATCCATTTCATTTATATCAATTTTATTACTACTATCTGCTTTAATTTTGTTATTAGTATTATTAAAATTATTTAAATGGTTACTGTCTATATTGGTGGTAATGCTAATATTGTTTTCAATATTTTCTTGACTATTATTTATATTATTATTATTATTATTATTATTACTATTTACATTATTGTTTTTATTAACACTACTTAAATTATTCGAGTCATCATTGAATATTGGTTCGTAATATTCTAAATTATTATTACTATTATTGTTATTATTTAATAAACTAAAATTATTATTACTGTTACTGTTGTTATTTATATTATTACTATTATTATTATTGTTTTTCTTTAATAAATTTAAAAATGAATAAAAAAATTGAGTAAAATATGAAATCATGAAAAATTTAAAAAGAAATGCTGTTAATGGTGAGGTTTTTTTAGTTCTTTTTAAAAGTTGAACGGTATTTTCTAAATTTTTTGATTTTTCAAATAAATTCGTTATGGAGTTATAGGTTAAATCTATATATGGTTTGGTTTTATCTAGTTGAGATTGAATTTGATAGGATCTATCTTGATTTGCAATTACAAATTCTTTTGATGTATCAGATGCCTGCAAAAGTTTATTATAGTTTTCAAAAAGCTCTTTTTTGAATTGGTTGGATTTCTTTTCTAGTTCGTCTAATTCTTTTTCTCTTTGTAATATTTTATTTTCTAAACGGTTACTCATCAACGTGATGTCATGGAGTTCAATAACCTTTGGTGTGAGTTGGAGCATTTTTCTATAGGCTTTTGAGAGTGCTCTATTTCTGGGTCTTGGAGGTGCGATACTATCACTGCTACTTCTAATTTCATCATTATCCATAGATATGGCATCTAATACAGAGTTTATATTCTTTGATAATGTACTTGTTGAACGTTTGAAATCAGATTTATTACTGTCATTAAAATCTTTCTTTTTATGGCCACTAAATGAAAATATATCTCTTTTCTTTTTTAGTTGTGGGAAAGATGGCATTTGAATAGTTGGCATTTGAATACCATCATTAAATAGACCCTTAATATTGGTTTGAATCTTTTTTAATCTTCCACCATCAAATGATGGTAATATATTAAATGGTTGCTTTGTATTTGGGGCGCCACTATTACTACTTGATAGATTTGGACTATTATTGGATGAGTTATTGGTTGTATCGTTACTGTATGTATTTGGGACCGATTCTAAATTGTTTGATATATTTCTATTGGTACTATGAGATAGTGTTAATGATAGTCTATTGGGATTAAGTTTTCTCTTTAATAAACTCTTTCTCTTGTTCTTTAAATCTGAATCAAAAATTGCAGACTCCAGGTTCGATGCTGAAAGTGATTGTGCATGATGAGTTGATCCACTTAAAATTGGTGAGTTGGTCGGATTGGTATCATTTGCTGTTGTTGAGTTTGATGATGGTGTATTTGTTGAATAACTTCTTTTATGATCACGATGAAATTTATTAAGTATATGATTATGGAAACTTGTATTATTTTCAGTATTGCTATTATTTGTTGTTGAACTATCTTGTGGCTGTTGGTTGCCAAATAAAAAGCTTTTGAATGCTGGTGGTTTGTTTTTTAATTTATTTATTAAAGAGTCCTCTAATATTGATTTCTTTTGACTAATTTTTCTTTTATTTAATAGTGGATTATATCTTGAATTTTTTTCACATTCAAATAGATAGCTATAAAAATCTTCCATTTTTCTTTTACATATTAATGATTTTTGTAATGTTTCTGCAGATACCTCTTCGTTAAAAATATTATTATTGTTGCCAAGAAGTGGTGGTGATGATAATGGTGATTCAAAATTTAAATTGTGATTAATATTTGATAAAAATGCATTTGAATTTGAGGATGGAGAGTGACTAACAAATGTAGTGGGTGAAGATGAACATGAGCTAAGTGTAGGTGAGTTATCATTATTAGATGGTGTACTTGGTGTTGATACATTAAATGGAGATGTTGTTGTATTAGGTGGTGATTTTAATAAATGTTGTTGGATTGGTGATTTGTTGTTATCATTATTGATATTATTATTATTTGATGACCCAGATGATAAAGTGTTATCAGAGGGTGGATCGATTGATAGGCTTGGAACCTCTACAACAGTATTTGCAGTTGCGCTCGACAATGTGTTATCCGATTCAGTTATATCATTTTCAGAATATGAATGAAGTCCACTTTGATTTGGTAAGCTGCTTGAACCAGTAAAAACATCTTGATTACCTCTATGCTGACCTAAAGGAAAAAGTGAATTTTTAGCCATCTGTGAGCCCAAATTACTATTGTAACTTGTAGAAAAACCAATTTTGGTTGGGGATGTTGGTGTCGATTTACTTGTACCCATTGGTGGAGTTTCTGTATCTGAGCTGCTATTATTATTACTATTAATCATTTGATTTCCAGCCACAGCTAAAGTATTATTATTGCTACTATGATTTGACACATGCAACTTTTTCATAATATCGATAATTGATGACCTTTTGGATTTATCTTTTTCTTTTAAAGAGCTGTTTGTGGAGAAATTACCTGGTGCACTTTTTAAGCTTGTGGTACCAAAATGATCTTCAAAATCGATCGATCTAGTTGAGTAAGTTGAGGTATCGGTAATCTCGCTAACATCATCAGTGTTGGTTATTTCGCTAGCAGTTGCAGTATTTGTACCACTAGTTAATTTATTTGATTTCCTATTTTGCTTTTTTAATTCTTTTTCTATTCTTTTTTTTTCTTCTTTTTCTCTTTCTTTTTGCTTTTTTCTTTCTTTTTCCTCAAAATCTAACTCTTTCTGTATTTTCTTTTCTTGCTCTTTCAATTTTTGTTTTGTTTCTTTTTCCTCTTTTTCCTTTTCCTCTTTTAATTTCTTCTCTAATTCCTTTTCTTTCTTTTTTTCGTCTTTATATCTTTGTTTTTCTTGCTCTTTTAATTTTTCTAACTCTGTCTTTTCTTTACCAAATAATGATACACTACAAAATAATAAAAATTGTTAATATAAAATCTAATGATTTTTAAATCATTTTTTTACATACCTCTTTCTTTTTTCTTTATTATCTATATTCATTTGATCGGATGACCGATGAAGAAGGAACTGGTGGTCTTTTATTAGGCTCCATTATTATTATTATTATTACTATTTATTTGAAAATTTTAATTGTTATTATTATTGGATAATATATTATTTATTTTTTAATTTAAAAACAAAACAAAAAAAAATATAAAAAATAAAAAATAGAAAAAAAAAAAAGAAAATATTTTATAATAAAAGAAACATAATGAAAAAGATATATAAACACCAAAACACACAATAATTCCACACTATTTATAAAAGTATTAATGGATATGGAAACAATACTATTTATTTTATTTTATTTTATTAATAAAAATTCAAATAAAATGATATTTTTATATTATTTACTATAATAAATATATATATTTATATATAAAAATGAATAGTTATATTTGTGTGGTTTTAAATAAATGCTGTTATGGTTAATAAATATATAAATTATTTAAAAAAAAAAAAATAGTGTGAGTGGTGGTGTTTAAAAAATTCATAAAATAAAAAAAAAATAAAAATTTTTTTTAAAAAAAATAAAAATAAAAAAAAATAAAAAAAAATTAAGACAATTATATGAATAATCTGAAATCAAGATTAATTTTCCCCATTGCCTTTATTTGTAACTTATCAAAATAATACAATAAAATTAATAATAAAAAAAATATCTGTTTGTATGAAAAATCATAACTATCGTTTTTATTTTATTTTTTGTAAAATTGGACTTATTTTTTTTTTTTTTACCTGAATTGTTGGGAAAAAAAAAAAAACTTTAATTTTTTAATTTCAAATATACAAAGATTTATCAAATATCACTTGAAACAACCCAAACCTCACTATTGATTAGTAGCAGCATTACAATTTACTATTTTTAAAAACATTGATAGAGCTTTTTACAAACTTCTGTGATACTACAACCATCCCCAAGCATTGTCAATACTTTTTCAGAGTTTTTTTCTTTAAAAGAATGGAGGGAAACCTATATTATAAATTTAATTAGTAAGCAATGAAAAAAAAAAAAACTTTTCATTAAAAAAAAAAAAAAACAAATATTACCTTAATTGTTGGATCTATATTGTGTAATGGTTCATAATAACCGTTTCTTCTAAAGTTGTCAATTTGCTTTACTTGAAACTTACATAATATGCATAGTTGTGTTGAGTTCCCAAAAGTTGGTATGATTAATAGGTTTATTAAAAATAAAAATAAAATTATTTTATTCATTTTAAATCAGTGTAATAAAATTATTATTAATGAATATGATTAAATAGAATATATTATTATAACAAATAATCTATTACATATAAACTATTACATGTAACCTATTACTATGGAAATTGTTAATTAAATAAAAAAAAATAAAAAAAAAGTATAGGGTATTTATATAAAAAATTTTTTTTTTTTTAATTAAACAATTATTTTTGTTAAGGGAGTATCACATCACTTTTATATTATATTAAAAAATATTATTATAAAATTTCACAAGTGTGGTGTAATTATGCTCTGAACGGAAAAAAAACGGTGTGGATTTTTATTTTTCAAAAAAAAATTTCACCATTTTTTGTTTTTATTCTGAATCATATAACTCAAATAAGGTTTATAATTGTATATAACCCTTGGTTATTTTATAATCAAAAAATCACCCCTAATAACATTATATGAATTTTTCTTAAAAGCATTAAAGTAATAAACAAAAAAAAAAAAAAAAAAAAAAAAAAAAAAAAAAAATTTTAAAAGAAAAAAAAAAAATGGAGTAAAAAAAAAAAAAAAAGTGGAGTTTTTAATCTCATTTAATTTGATAATTAATCTTTCCTTAATTTTCTCCAACAACTTGTTAATTTTATTTAATTTAATAATAATAGAATTCAAATTAGATAAATAGTTTTTCGTTTTTTAAAAAAAAATATTTTATTTTTTATTTTTTATTTTTTAAAAAAAACGAAATTTTTTAAAAAACAATTATTTTTAAAATTTTTTTTAAAATTTTTTTATTTTTTTATAAAGTAATAATAGTAATCAAATAAAGAAAATGGTTGTTGCTAAACAAACTACAGAAAAAAAAGTTGTTAAAAAGGCAGTTGCACCAGCCTCAAACACTACTACTGCCAAATCAACAGCAGTCGCAGCTAAAAAAGTTTCAAAACCAGCTGCTGCTAAACCAATTTCAAAACCAGTTGTTCAAGAAGTAGAGGAAGTTGAAAACAAACAAGTAAACAATCATATGAAACCAATTGTTCCACCACATTCAATTAAAATTAATTATCATAAAAAATCAATTAAAGCTACAATCACTCTTCACAAAATTCCAGAAAAATTCATTAGTTTAGAAACTAAACCAAAAAGATTCCATTTAGATACATTAAAACACACCAAAAAATATCTTTTAGATGTTGAATACCCAGAAAATGTTACTGTTGATGATACTAAAACTGAATGTTCATTTGATGGCAACACTTTAACTGTTTTCATCCCAATCGTTAGCAAATTACCACAACAACCAAACCAAAAAGAAAACACAAATAAAAAGAGAAAGGTCGATAACGAAGAAAAAGAAGAAGAAAAAGAAAAACCAAAACAAAATAAAAAACAAATCAAAAAACAAAAAGTAGAACAACAACCAATCGTTCAAAAAGAAATTGAAACTCAAGAAGAACAACAAGACGAAGAAGCTGTTGAAGAAGAAGAGGAAAAAACTACCACCACCACCACTCAAAAGAAAAAGAAATTTATTAATGATGAATCAGCTTTAAATATTATGAACGAAATTTCAGAAAATCAAGAAAAGAAAGCAAATCAAAAAATTGTAAATGAAAAGAAAAAGAACCAACAATTTGAATCAAAAGCAGAAGAAAAACAAAGCAAAAAACAAACTGCAGTTAATAGAAAAGAAAATGTATTAAAAAAACTTAAGGGCAATGAAGAAAAAGTCGAAGAGCCAGCTGTTGTTGCCACTACTACCACCACTACTGAAAAACCAACCACCAAAAAATCAGCCAAAAAACCAGCTGCCGTTGCTGCATCTGTTTCACCAAAGAAGGTTTCATTCGGTGAAAAAGTCGATATCAAAACTATTCCAAAAGTTGGAAAAGGTTTAAAACTTAATTAAATAACATAAAGAAACAAATAAAAAATAAATAAATAAACAGCTAAAAAAAAAAATAAAAAAATAAAAATAAAAAAAAATATAAAAAAAAAAAATATAGTTTATAAATTATAAAAAAAAATTCTACAGGTTTGCATTTCTTGTTTATTGTACAATTGGAGAATATACCTTTTACTAAAAAAAGATATAGTTTATAATATTATTAAAATATATTGCCTTTTTTTTAAAACCATCTCTTGGACATTTTATCTACAGTTTTTTTTGATTGATCGAGGGATGCATCAATTTCATCAAATTTCTTTTCCATTCCTCTCATTTGTTCAGTTTGTCTTTTTAGTTCCATATTTGTCTCAATTGCTGTATTTGTCATATTTGATAGTTGTACTCTTGCATCTTTTATCATTTGTAAATTGTTTTCATGGATTTTATTAAGTCTTGCAACTTTATCTTTGGTGTCGTTACCATTATAATTTAGCTTTACTAGTTTACCATCCTCGTCTCTGAATGTGTTGCTATTCCTACTGTCTAATAGTTTAGTTTTGTTATATTGTAGTTTTAATTGATCGTATTTTTGAAACAATAGTTTTATATTTTGATCTTTATTTATATCTCCACCTTTATTACTGCTATATTCCAATTTTAATGATGATATATCTGATTCTATGGCTTGTATAAGTTCATCTATCTTTTTAATATATATATTTATTTCGAAACCATTATTGTTCTTATTTTTATTAATTATATTCAAATTTCCCTCGAAAGAATCTAAATTATCTTTAATTTCATCGATATATGAATCAACAATATTCTAAATTATTATTATAATATTTATAAAAGTTAGTTTATATTATTATAATAATATTAAACAGATAAATAGTTACCATTTGTTTTTGTTTGTGTTGTGTTTTGTTTTTTGATGAATTAATTTAAATTAATAAAAAAATTTATATAAATACCAAAATTAAAATAAAATTTCATACACGTGGTGTATCTGTTCAAAGAAAATTGTTCAATTTTAAAAAAATAAAATAAAAAAAAATAAAAAAAAATAAAAAATAATAAAAAAAATAAAAAATAATTAATATAAAATTGTTTTTTTATTTTTTTTTTATTATGTATGTATAAAATTGTAAAGAATAGTTATATCACAACTTAAAAGTAAAAGTGTGGTAAATATTTATTTGTATATTTTAACACACTTTTTAATTATTTTTATTAATAAATTACAAATTATTGAAAATTATTTATTTATTTTTTTTTATTTTAAATTTTTTATATTTCCATATTCCCTTTTTTTTTTTTTTTTTTTAAATTTCCAAATATAATAAACATTGTTATAATATATTTATTAAATTTAATAACAAATTCTTTTTTTTTTTTTTTAAATTTTAT
>NW_003519666.1:0-35754 GCF_000190715.1 Dictyostelium purpureum | reverse complement strand
CATCTTCTCCTTCCATTTTATTTGTATTTGTATATATTTATTTAAATTTAAAGTAATTAATGAAAATAAAAAATGAAAACTGAATTTATAAAAAAAAAAAAATCAAAAAAATCAAAAAAAAAAAAAATAAAATAAAATAAATAAAAATTGGGTTTTATGGATATTATTATTAAAATAATTTTTTTTTTTTTGGCTTACCCAGTTCTTGTGGGGTGTGGTGTTAAAAAAAATAAATAAACACACAGGTAATCATTTTTCAAATCTATTTTTATATACATTCCAAGTAATTAATTTGAATTAAACAATAATAATATATTTTGATTATTTGTTTTAAAAAAATTTTTTAACGACTATATTTTGGTTATTTCTTTAAAATTTAATAAAAAATTATAAGTATTTTTCTTTTTTTTTTTTTTGTAGATAAAATAATTGTAATTAAATCTAATAAAAATTTATAATTTAACCAGAATATAAGAGTAAAATTATTATTATTTTATTGGCATAAAATTTTTTTTATAAAAAACAAATTATTATCATTTTGTTTGAAAATATGAATAAAAAAAGATCATTTGGTTTGGGATGGGTGCGAATGGGTTTTTTAAATTTTAATTTTTTTTATTTTTTATTTTTTATTTTTTATTTTTTATTTAAATTTTTCATATAAATTCAAAATTTTTTTTTTATTATTTCAAATTAAATAAATAAATACATATATAAATATAAATAAAATGGAAGGAGAAGATGTTCAAGCTTTAGGTAAATATTTTCATTATTTCTTTTTTTTATTTTTCTTTATTTTTTTTTTTTTTAAAAAAATCAAAAAAAAAAAACTGAGATAATTTAAAAATTTTAAAAAATTAAATAAATTATTAATATTAATTAATTTAAAATATTATAGTTATTGATAACGGTTCAGGTATGTGCAAAGCCGGTTTCGCTGGTGATGATGCCCCAAGAGCTGTTTTCCCATCAATTGTTGGTCGTCCAAGACACACTGGTGTTATGGTCGGTATGGGTCAAAAAGATTCATATGTTGGTGATGAAGCCCAATCAAAGAGAGGTATCTTAACCCTCAAATACCCAATTGAACACGGTATTGTTACCAACTGGGATGATATGGAAAAAATCTGGCATCATACTTTCTACAATGAATTACGTGTTGCCCCAGAAGAACACCCAGTTTTATTAACTGAAGCCCCATTAAATCCAAAAGCTAACAGAGAAAAAATGACTCAAATTATGTTCGAAACCTTCAACACCCCAGCCATGTACGTTGCCATTCAAGCCGTCTTATCATTATATGCCTCAGGTCGTACCACCGGTATTGTTATGGATTCAGGTGATGGTGTTTCCCACACTGTTCCAATCTATGAAGGTTATGCCTTACCACACGCCATCTTACGTTTAGATTTAGCTGGTCGTGATTTAACCGATTATATGATGAAAATCTTAACTGAACGTGGTTACTCATTCACCACCACTGCTGAAAGAGAAATCGTCAGAGATATCAAAGAAAAATTAGCCTACGTCGCTTTAGACTTCGAAGCTGAAATGCAAACTGCTGCCTCATCATCCGCTTTAGAAAAATCATACGAATTACCAGATGGTCAAGTCATCACCATCGGTAACGAACGTTTCCGTTGCCCAGAAGCCTTATTCCAACCATCATTCTTAGGTATGGAATCAGCTGGTATCCACGAAACCACTTACAACTCAATCATGAAATGTGATGTTGATATTCGTAAAGATTTATACGGTAATGTCGTCTTATCAGGTGGTACAACTATGTTCCCAGGTATTGCTGATCGTATGAACAAAGAATTAACTGCTTTAGCCCCATCAACCATGAAAATTAAAATCATTGCTCCACCAGAACGTAAATACTCTGTCTGGATTGGTGGTTCAATTTTAGCCTCACTTTCAACTTTCCAACAAATGTGGATTTCAAAAGAAGAATATGACGAATCAGGTCCATCAATTGTCCACAGAAAATGTTTCTAAATTATTTATTTCATGTATTATATAACAACAACCAAAACAATTTTTTTAATAAAACAAAACATATATTTATAAATATTTTTTAACTGTCGATTTTATCCTTTTAAAAAATATAAAATACAAACTAAAAAAATTATTTTAATGTTTTTTTGTTTTTTTTTATGTATAAAAATAAAATATTTTGGTTTTGAACATATTAATGCGCTTAAAATGATTGCGTTATTGGTATCTATAAGGATATTTTTATTATTCCCTCGAGTCAGAAATGAACTTATAAAAATAACTGTATTGATTTTAGAGTCTAGCTTTGACCAATCATATTAAACAAAATTTACCAATTAATAATTTTTTAAAACAACAGCCACAAAAGTATTCATACATTTTAAATAATCCACAATCAAATACTACTAGTGCCTCATTACCTAATTTTTCAAAAATCTATTACATATTATCTACCTTTGAGGACTCTAGTAATACCGTCAAAATTTATTTCTAATAAATTTATTTATATTTAATATATAAATAGTTTGATTTTTTTTTATGAAATATTTTGATTGATTATATTGGTGTGGGTGTTGGCGGTTTATGAATCATTTGAAAATAGACCAATTTAAAATCTATTGTTACGAAGAATAGAAAAAAGCCCCATGTTTGATTTGTGACTTAAAATGTGTTGATTCTGAAAAAGAAAGAATTGGAATTTTAGCTAAAAACGTGGATTTCGGGCCATGGATATGAGTTAGAAAAAAATTTTCATAAGCGGTTTTATAGTGTAATTGGTTAGCACCCGGGACTTTGAATCCCGTAATCTGAGTTCGAGTCTCAGTAGAACCATCATTTTTTTTTTTTTCGAATAAAAAATCTCTGGGAAGAATTGGGGGAGCCAAACGCTCATCTTGACCCCCAAGTTTCCTCTCCCAGGTTTCATACAAAATCCCAGAAGGTCGCAAATCCGATGGAGAAATAAATATGGATTACAACAACACCAGATTCCACAAATCACACTTCCAATGGAACTATAAAGCAATAGATTTCGACTTAACTAGATGTTTCGCTTATAGAAATGCCATAGCCCTGGTATTTCATCATGTTTGGATTTGGTTATGTAAAGAATTATATGACGATCAAGAAAATACAATAAAAGAACTCGATTATAAGAATCTAACCTCAAAATGGACTAAACTAGCTACTTTAGAATACTTAAAAGGTTTAAAAAACATCAAGGAAAGACACGCTAAACAACCACAAACAATTAGCAACATCAATGAAGAATATAGAAAATTCAAAAGAAAAATAGCAAGAGCATACTTCATCAGCATCAAATCTTTACCAAATATCAACAGTTTAGAATATTTTCTTTAAATACTTTATAAAAAACATTAAATAAAATTTTACTGATTAATTAAAAGCATTGCTTTTTATTATCTTCACTTTTAAAAAAAAAAAAAAAAAAAAAAAAAAAAAAAAAAACCCAGGTTTTCAGAATCACACACGAATTGACATTACCTTGCCCAACTTGTTTTATTATTTTTTATTGCACCCACTGTCATTTTATTACTATTATTTTTATTTTCCCAATCAAAATAAGATAAATGATGTAATGAGGAAGAAGATTAAAATAATTTTAGTTTCGTACAAAATTGTTTATTTTATTCTTTCCTTTTTAAAATTAATAAAAAACATTTTATATTTAATAGGAATCAAAACGTTTAATTTATAAATAGTTTAGTTTCAATGACATGATTATGTAATTTATTAAATACTTTAACAATTAGTATATTTACAGTTTCGTTTATTTTTTTTTTTTTTTTTTTATTTTTTTTTTATTTTTTTTTTATTTTTTATTATTTTATTATTTTCATACACCATCAAATTATTATTCTTTAAATAAAAAAAAAAAATATGTAAAATAATAATACAATCATATTTTTCCTTGTTAATTTAAAAAAATTTATGATAACATTAAGAAATTTTTAAAATTATAATACTCTTTTACCATTTTTATTTACATGGCAAATAGTATAATATCAAAAATCATCTGTATCATTGTTGAAATCATTAATTATAGAATAAAAAACAGTAAGTAATGTATCACAACATATACAAATTACAAAATTTAAAAACATCATTCTCAAAAAATTATACATTTATATCAAAAAGAGTGGTTTTTTAAATATCTAAAAAAATAATGTCTTTTTAAAAATAAAAATTAAATTTGTTTAATCTTTTAGATGGTGTTTAGTTATTAAAATTTTTTTAATAAAATTAAAAAAAAAAAAAAAGAAAAATATAAATAGAAACTAAATTTTTTTTTTAACCATCAAAAACAATTATTTAATAATTTAAAAACTATAAATTAAATATAAAATATATAAAAATGTTATTTAGTATGTATTTTTTAAATTAAAAATAATAACCCCATTCCATTAAAATAAATATTAATTTTTTTTTTTTTATAGAATCAATAATTTCATTAAACAAAAACAACAAATTATCATCAAATATTGTTTCTTTAAATAATAATAACAATAATGAAACCACTTTAAACACAATTTGTACCACTAAATCATCAAAAATAGTTGCTTCAAATTGTTTTTCAAGACCATACTTTAATTGTTAAAATTTTTTTAAAAAAAGAAAATATTATTAAATTGTAAATTTATGGATTCGACCAAAACTTAACAAAGTAAAAAAAAAATAAAAACTTATTTATCTTTAAAATTCTTTTTTTTTTTTTTATTTTCAATTTTTTATTTTTTTTTTTAGTTATTTAAAATAAATATTTTATTAAATTATAATAAAATATAAATTATAAATAATGAAAGGGGAAAAAGAGAGGCTTTAATCGAGCTTGAATCACTACCTTCCCTTTCTGTTTCGTTTTTAGTATTTGTATTTGCAGGCTCGATACTAGATTCAGAATGGGTGTTTGTAGAGTTAGAACTGCTATTAGTTGTAGGATTTAAAGCATTACTACCAGATGCATCAGAGTTGGAGGTGAGGTTAGAGCTATTTTCAGTTGAATCGGGTTCATTTGAAGCTGTTGTAGAGTTTGATGCACCTGAACCAGAGCTTGAGGTGCTATTATTGGTATTGGAGGAATTGGAGCTTGAGTTTGAGTCAATAGTTGGAGCTTCTGAATTTGAATCTGTGTTGATAATTTTTGTGCTAGAATCTGAATCTGTACTTGGTGCTTTTGAATTAGAGTTTGAGCCTGAATCAATGGTTGATGGATTATTGTTTGGGCTGGTAGGTGTTTCTGAACTAGAAGACAAAGATTCGATACTGGGAGATGAAGTGATTGGGATATCGCTGCTTGAGCCAGTAGCGGTTGAAGTATCACTACTTGAACTAGTAGCGGTTGGTGTTTCTGTAACTGATTCTGAACTAGCATCAGTGCTTGGAGTAGTAGTTGGTGTTTCTGTTGCTTTTTCTGAACTGGCAGAAGTTGTAGAGTCACTATTTGATGTTGGTGCGCTAGTTGTTGAGCTAGTATCAATACTTCCACCAAATGGATTGGTAGTAGAGGCTGGAGAGCTATCAGAGGAAAAAGCAGCCAGTGTACCAACAAGACCAACATTGTAGTCTAAAGCAACTTCACTTTGAGTATAGTCAGTTCTATCATCTTTATAACTATCGTCAGAAGCTGGACCACCTACCAAACTACCATAAATAACATATTTGTTTACGGTTGGATTATTGATATCATTGGTAGTTGAGTGATGAGCGGCTCTATGATGTGGATTCTTTGGATAGTTTGTACCCCAACCAACAACAAATGAATATGAGTTTGCATTGTTACCCATGACATAGTTTAGTTGAGATTCTGCAAAGCTTAAATAGTCACCTCCATACATTGACGCAATTAAGGCCATATTCATGGTGTATCTACATGGACCCCATTCACTTAAATAAGCTAAGCCATTTGGAGTATAGGTAATACCACCACCTTTTTCCCAATATTTTAGTGCACTTTCGACATTTGTTTTATAAGTAGAGTCACCATCGAGTTGATAAAGCAACATGCCGGTAGCAACGCCCTTTTGATCCCAGCTCAATTGATTAGCATATTGAACATCGTTGTTTGCATAGTAGGTGGCGGCATTGGTATGATAAATTTCATCACCAGTGGCTTTATATAACCAAGCAGAAGCCCAAGCAATTTCATCATTATAACCACCAGAGGTATAAAATCCAGCAGCAGCAGTAATTGAATCGGAATAAAGTTTCTTATCACTGTTCATTGCAAAGTCATAGAGTGTTTTGGCATGGTTTAGGCATTCACTGGCATAAGAACTATCAGTTGATTTGAGGGCTATCGAAGTAGCAGTAAGGGATGCAGCAGCCTCCATAGCAAGATCAGTACCTGGATTGCTAGAATCAATTGTATAAACTGTACGAGTATAAGTACCAGTAATATTTTCGGGTGGAATCCAATAAGAATGATCTATATTGGCATCTGCAACTTGGCCAACAAAAACATCATCGGCGACATGCGCAGCCATTGTATAATCTGAACCCCACTTTAATACATCTTTATAGAGTGTATCTAAACCACAATTGGCAATGTTGGATTCATATTGAATATAAACCCAACTTAACATTGTCATGGTATAGGCCATTGGAAAACCAAACTATTTTAAAAAAATATATTATTAGTTTTTCTATCTTTATTTTATTTTCTTTTTTAAAAATTAAATTTATACTTACTTTTACACCATCACCAGCATCAAAATAACCTTTTGATAAAATACCGTCACCATTGCTATCTACTTGGTTGTTATAAGTATCACCTAGTACACTATTACCTCTCCAGGGAATATCTGTATCGGGGAGTCTACCAGCTCTTTGGGCTTTGTAAAATAATAAAGAGTATTTTAAAGCTTCACAGTAGTCATTGGCAGCAAGAGATACTTGGGAAATACAAGTTAGATATAGAATAACTAATAGATAAAGTACCTTCATTTTATTTTATTATTTTATTATTACATAAATTTAATTTTATAACACTATTTTTATTATTGCTATTATTATTATTGTTTTTAATAAACATTTAATTTGAATGAATGAAATCTTTTACTAAATATTCTAGAATTTATAGTTTTTTCCCCATCTAAATAAAAGTAAATAAATAAATTTAATTTAATAAAATGATTAATATTTTTTTCTATTTTTTTTATTTAAAATTTTCTTTTTTTTCATTTTTTTTTCATTTTAATTACCTTTTTTTTTTTTTGTGATATCTTTATTTAAAAAAAAAATCTAGCTTTATTTGAAAATATTATAAGACAAAAAGTTGTTTAAGAAATTAGAGTTTTTTCAAATAAATTAATATAACTATATCGTTATTTTTATTAAAAACTAAAATAATAAAAATGGAAAAAAATTTTTTAAAATAAAAAAATAAAAAACCTTTTTTTTTTTTTTTTTTTTTTTTTTTTTTTTTTTTTTTTTGGTTTAAATTTTGACAGAAATAAACAAATTGGTTTTTAAAAAAAAAATTAAAAATAATAATTTGGTTGGTTTTTTATTTATTATTTATTTAAACTCAAAATGTCAAGTCAAAAATCTAAATTTATTTTAAAAAAATTCATTGAATTAAAAGTAATAAAAAAATTATTTAAAAAAAATTTATTATTCAAAAAAAATTTATTATTTAAAAAAAATTGTACAGGTACCACATGTGGTGTTAAATCAAAAACTTTCAAAAATTAATTAAAATAAAATGAAAAAACTTACAATTAATATTTGCAAGGATATTCCAATGGTTTTTTTTATTTTTTTATTTTTTTTTTTAAGTAAATTTTATTCAAATATATAACCAACTAATAATAACATATATTATATCTTTGAATAAAATATATTATATACCAATTTTTAATAAAAAAAAAAAATTGTTAAAATTTTTTTTTGATATTATTTATAATTTAAATTCTTTTAAAGTTTGATTTGTGAATGGTGAAGGCGATGATATTTTTTTTTTTTTTTTTTTTAAAATTTAAGAATTTTTTATAGACTTTTCGACTTTTCCCCATTCACACCACTTAACGCATGTCAATCACTCTGTCAACTATTTTTAAATTTAAAAATTTTAAATTTTTTTCCCCACTCATAACCATTTACCACTTCACCTCCCCACATTGTGCACACAACACTTGGTTATGATTGAAATAGGTTTGAAAGGATTTCTTTTTTTTTTTTTTAAATAAAATATAAAGACAGCATTAAGATAAAAAAAGGAACCATTTACTGCTAAAAATCGACACAAGAAATATTTTTTTTTTTCTCAATTTTATTTTTTAATTTGTTTATAAAGCTTTTTTAAAAAAAATTAATCACACATATAATAGTAACTACTGTAATAAATACAAATAAAATAAAATGGAAATGGAATTATTTATAAATAAATCTAAAATATTTACACAACCACAAAATAATGATGTTCAATCAATGAATGATGTATCATTTTATTTAGTAAATGAAAAAGAAAAAAAAGGGGGTTTTATAGTTTGTTTTGGTAAGTTTTAAATTAATTTATATTTTTTATTTTTTATTTAAATTAATTTTTTTATTTTCTCTATAGTGGTTCAAAAAAAAGCATGGAATAGACAAATAGAAATTCAAAATACTGGTGATGGTAATGTTGGTAGGTATAAAATAAAATTATGTTTTTTAATTAAAATGAAATTATTAATAATAATAAAAAAGATTTATGGGCAGGAGAATCTAAAGGTATTGATGCAAAAGGTGATGCTAATGTCAAATTCGACTATAAATGGTGTTCTTTCCCAACTAACGCCAAACCAATTAGATTTATGATAAATAAACCAAAAAGTTTAGGATTGATGGAAACAATTGGCCAATTTGATATTCTATCTGCTCATTTCCACCAGCTCGATGGAAGAACCCTATATATTTATTATTCAATGGATAATGAAAAATACTTTAAAGTTGAACAAAATAGACCAAAAAAAGTTATCCTTTATTAAAATAACATTAAAAAAATAAACCGATTGTTTCTAAATGAATCTTTTAGTATCAATCATTTTATCATAATTTAAATTATATTTCCCCTAAACAGTGTTTTTTTAATTATAATTTAATAAAAAAAATTTTTCTTTTTTTTATTTCAATAATATTTGTAGATTTTTAAAATTATAAAATTATAGATTTTTTTTTTGAATGAAATTTAGGGTTGATATGTATTTTTTATTTTAAAAAAATATTTATATCATATTAATGTTTTATTTTAAAATAATCGTTATTGTTTATCGTTTTTTGGATCATCTGGAACAAATTTATTCAAAAACAATTAAATACCAAGTTTATTTAATATTTCTTTTTAAAAAAGATAAAAATTAAAAAAAAAATTTTATTTTTTTTTTATTTTTATTTTTATTTTTATTTTTATTTTTATTTTTATTTTTATTTTTATTTTTATTTTTATTTTTTTATTTTTATTTTTATACTTTTAATAAATAGTTATAGCCATCTAAAATATCTGTTATAATATTTTTTTGATAAAAAAAAAAGAAACTTTACTTTGTCTTTTTTCTTTGAATAATTAATTTCCAAATTTTCAAAAATTATTTTTTTAATTTTTTAAGTTTAATAAAAAATTAATTTTTTATTTTTTTAAATCAAAAAATCTTTAAAATATAAACCAAAAATTTTTGTATTTTTTATTTACAAAAATTTTATACAAAATACATATACAATTAGTTAATAATAATTCTAAATTATATTTTAAAAAGAAATAGAAAAAAAAAAAAGCAAGATGTTTGACAAAATAAACGAACAATCACAAGAACAACAAGTTGAAGAATTAAATAACATTAATCAATTAACACTTAAAGTTGATGATATTAAAATCAGTAGCTCTAACAACGAATCAAAAATCACAGATGATTCATCAAATACCACTACTAATACTGTCCTCGTTTTAACAAACAATGAAACCACTAGAAATGTTATCAAAGAATTTTATGATAATTTACCAAAAGATAAGAAAGAAAGAAAAACATATTTAAAGAATTTCAAACAATCAATAAAACAAGAAAGATCCAAACTAAAAGAGATTAAGAAATCAATGAAATATGATACAAAAACATCAAAAGTCGAAAAGAAATGTGAAAAAAAATGTGAAAACAAATGTGCAAAGAATGCTAAATATGGTCGTCGTCATAACTTCACTGCTCCAGCCACCAATGGCTCAAATGATGATTATAAACAAAGAAAATATCAATATAAATACCAATCATTACAAAAGAAAAGAGTAATCTTATTAACAAAACTTCAACATATCGACTCAAAACTTCAATTCTTTAACTCTACCCCAGTTCCAGCCCAAACCTCTCCATACTATCAACAAGCTGCTCCACAACAATATTCATTCTACCATTAAAATAGCCATCACTAATATATTTTATCCATAGTTTTTACAATTATATTTTTTTTTTATTTTAAACTTTATTTTTTTCTAATCGTTATTAATACTAAATTAATAAATAAAATTTTTTATAAGGTTTGAACTAAAAATTATTCTTTACTTTTATCTTTATTTAATAAATTTTATTCAATAATTTTTCAAAAAAAAAATATTATTTTTTAAAAAAAATCTTTTTAATTTTTATTTTTGTTTTATAATTTATAAAATCAACATAACATGAATAATGGTCACATAAAAAATCATCATAATACCGAAAAAGAAAATAATTTAACACCATTAATATATAACGAAATATTATTATTTTTAGCATATAATTGTAACTTTAATAATATATTGGAGCTCAGTTTAATATCAAAGCAATCATTTCAAATAATTCAAAATTTAATAACACATAGACAATTGCTAATATACGATTTTAAAATTTTAATTTGTTTAATAAATAAATCTAAAAGTAATGAAAATGGTTATGGTAATAGCTTGTTACAATATAGAGAATCTGAATGTATTAGAATATATTTAAAGGATGATGATTATCAATATAATAAAAACAAATTAATAGAGGTATTTGGAGAGCAACTTAAAAGTGTTATTATTCAACATACTACTGTAGATACATTAATAAAGAACCCAGATTGTAATGGTTTTTTTAAATTTAACAAGTTATATTTATATTGGGATATCAAAAAACCACCCTTTTCAAACAAAGAAGAATCAACATTATCAAATGTAGAAGATAACTCTGAAAATTATTTTAGATACAACTTTTCATTTGAGTTTTTATCAAGGTATACAGACCATCAAAGAATTGATATATCATCAAATAGCACCAGTCTTCAACATAGGTATTCACATAATAATAATAATAATAATATCAATGTAGATAATCATTTATATAAAATCAATAATATATTAATAAAATGTAGCAAAAATGTAAAAATAATTAAATTCATTTATTATAATACACCTTATAAATTTGCTCAACTTGCAATAGGATCAAAGTCACCAGCAATAAAATCATTAACATTAAGATTAGGTTATCACTTTATATTTAATGATTTACCTCAAGACATTAAAAAAAATACAAGCAAAATAGTATCAGAATTATCTAGAAGGTCCAATATTTCGTCCAATAAAACCTTAAAGAAACTAATTTTAAAAGAAAATGTAGACATTGGGAAAAGGTATATTTGTTCATCACCAAATAACACAGAACCAACAGAATTTTTAACATCTTTAATTAGTAACAAGACATTAAACACATTGGGCCTGGAGTTGTTTACATTGAAAGAAAAAAATGATTGCGAAAAACTGCTTCCATTGGTTCAAATACCCAACATTGCAACTCTCTATTGTGATTTCGATTCAGTCGAAGCCTTTTTAAAACACTGTCAAGTTAATCCAAATATTACAACCTTAAAAATCTGTTGGGATATATTTGTAAAAAACCCAATAGCATACTCAAACTCTTTGGAAAGTTTGTTAGTACATTTATCAAATTTCTTTAAATACAATACATCCTCTTTACAAAATATAAGAATCAATACAAATAAAAAAATAAATACAGTTTTAATCAACTATATAAAAGAACAAAGAGAAAAAAACAATATAAATAATAATTTAAATATTAAAATAAATAAAAGTTCATTCTAAATTCAATAAAAATTAATAAATTGTTTTTTTTAAAAATAATATATTTATACTACTTTATTTTATTTTTTTCTAAATTTACAAAAAAAAAAAAAGGAGGAAAAAATTGATTAATTAATTGGATTGTTTTTGTTAATATTTAATTGTTTTGAAAGTTGTTGATGAATTGTCTTTTGGTAACTGTTTTCTTCATTATTTTCATCTTCATCGTTATTGTTATTATTATTATTGTTGTTATCTCCTTCTTCTTTATCTTCATTATTTTCATCTTCATCGTTATTGTCGTTGTTATTTACAATTAAATTAAATTGGTCAATTTTAACTCTACAAAAGAAACAGGTAGCATTTGATAGTAAGTGAAGAGTAATACAATGATGGCAAGATCTATGTTTACATGGAAGGAATTCAGTATCTTTTTCATATGCATAACAGATGGAGCACAAGTTGTCATTGTTTTGATCACTATTTTCATTTGGTAATGCTTTGAAAAATTCTATTAACTTTTGTTTCTTTTCGTGGTCGATTCTAATAATTATATTTCTATAGTTGATATTTTTATAAGATTTATCTAATCTAATATTTAAACCAAATACGTCACTATAGTCAAAAGAGAATGAACCTGGATCATCAGAGTCTTGATGAGGATAACGTTGTTGATCTTGATTTTGATCTGGATTTGATTGGCCATGTCTTTGTTGTTGCTGTTGTTGTTGTTGCTGCTGTTGTTGTTGTTGTTGCTGTTGTTGTTGCTTTTGTTTTTGTTGTAATTGTAAATTAATAATAAAATTTTGATTATTTTCATCTATATTCTCTAAAAGCTTTATTAAATTATCAATTTTGTTATTGTAGTCGATTGATTTTGAAAATGATAAATTTGAATTTTGTGGTTTATATATTGAAAAGAAATAAATTGATGGTAATAATTGATAAAATATATTTGTATAAAACTCTTTTTCAATATCATTTCCCATATTAATCTTTTCAAAGATATATAAATAAAACTGACCTGTAATAAATAAAAATGTTTCATCTTCTAAAATTAAATGTGACATATTTTTACTTAAATATGATAATAACTATAATTTTAAAATAATAAAAAAATGTTAATATTTTATTTTTTTAATTATTATATTAATTATTTTTTATAAAACTTACATTTATTTGAGAAGAAGCAATTGAATTCTTTTTAGATTGTGGTATTTGCGAGTATAAACATTTTAATAATTTTAAAAGGAAAATACCATTTTCTTGAAATATTTTTTCAATTTCGTTTAAGAATGGTGGAAGAGATGAATCAAAAAGAAGAGTGAAAATTACAATATCTGGTTCGTCCAATTTGAGGAGTAAATTCTTTATCATTGTTGGGAAAGATGGTAAATTGTGCATCATAACCAATATATTTTTAATGTAGAGTAATTCTATGATTGTAGTTGAAATAAGATTTGAGGTAGTTCTATCTACTACATGGTTGTTCAATTTGAAAAGAATTGTTAAAAAGGTGGCAGTGGTTTTAAGATTTGATGCTGATAATAATAAGGATAGGTTGTTTTCCGCAAAATAATTGAAAATTGTTATACAATTGTTTAAATAATAATCGTAAATGAAATAGATATATTCATAATTTGGATTTAATATAATTCTATTTATATATCTGACCATAAATGAGAAAACTAACCAAACATAATCTGTTGATATTAACTCTTCATTTAATTCTTTTTTGATGGATCGAATTTTTAATCTTTCAATGGTACACAAACCTTGATATACATCCTAAAATAAAAAATAATAAAAATTATTTGTTAATATTAAATTTATAAACTATTAATTATTAATATTATAATAAATAACTTACAGGTTCTAAATAAGTTAAAAATGTTTCGATTAGTTGAAGTGGTAATGAATCTAATTTTGAAATTTGTCTGCAAATACTGAGATCAAAGATATTTATTAAATGTTCAAAGAGAACAATAAAATCTGGATCTAAAATATTATCTACATCTTCTTTATGTTTAATTGATTCGATTTCAAATGATTCAATGGCCTCTTTATTCTTTAAAAGATGACTTAAAACACCACCAAGTCTTTGTCTATTTGGTTGGTCAAACTTTTCTCTATAAAGTAATTCTAATGGTAAACGGTCAACCTGTCTAGAGTCTATTAATGATGGTTCTAAATATTCTGATAAGAGATTGAATAAATTGAAGAGAAATGGAAAAGTAAATCTTTCTACAGAATTACCTTTTGCTTTTTCTATTTCATGGCTAAGGTCTACTTTAATAATCTTTGCTAACCAAATCTTTACTAAATCTGATAAATTTGATTTTAAACAATAATTAAATATTTTTTTTTGAATTTCGTATCTTTCTCTATTTCTATCAAATTCAATTGGTTTTCTCTATTTAAATATAAATATTAGTATTAAATTTTAAAAAGTTATATAAAAAAATATGTTTTAAAATCTTACATTTTCTCTTGAATAAACATTATCTTCAGTTGCAACAACAGTTTCCCTTGCAAAAACATAATTTAAAATTAAAATATTATTTTCTTCTGAAATAAAAAATTGAAGAGTAATTTCATTTTGTAATAATTTTAAAAATATTTTTAAAGGTTTAGTTGAATGATTTGGAATTGGTCTACAATCTAAAGTAAGAATTGAAAATATTTGTTTCATTATTTGAATAAACAAAACAGGCTATTAAAAAAAAATAAAAATAAAAATAAAAATTAATAAACAATATTAATAAAAAAAAAATAAAAAAATATTATTGCTTACAACTAAATTTGATTTTAATGCCTCAATAAAATCATCAACTAAACCAATGTTTCTGTATAGTGTTTTCATTAAAAGGGATTGAATTGTATATAATGTTAAATTTGAAAATATTATTGGTGTTAACCATAATAATATTTCATTATATGTTGATTCCTGGGAGAAAATTAAAAATTTTATTAATAAAATTTTAATACTATTATTATTATAACTATAACTATATACTTACTAATACTAATTTTGATTGTATAACTGAAAAAAAAACTGAAATTAAATATGATGTTCTTTTTGATTTTTGTAAATTTTCAGAGATGATTGGTTTGAAATCATTGATTTTAAAAGAGAATGGACGACCACCAAAATTTGGTTGAGCTAAAGAGGTTTCTATGGCAATATACGGTATATAAAATATTTTACCACCATCAGTTGTAGTTTTTCCACCATCATTAATAAGTTTATTTGAATAATGGCCATCTGCATTTTTCTTATGGAGATCATTTCGATGAATTTCATGGCCATTAGAGTAAAATACTACAGAATTTTCATCCACATTGATTGAGCAACCAAATATCATACCATCAGGTCTTGGAATTGAAAATTTCTTTGATGATGAATCTATAACCTTATAATCTTTTGGTAGTAATGTTCCTAAACTGTTATCAAGAGTACTGCAAATTGCCCACCCAAATCTAACTGATGTTCTTGATGGTGTAAGTTCGTACATCCATTTACCATTTTCAATTGGTTTCATAGATGAAGTATAAATACCTTGTTTTGACATCTCTGGAAATAAACTTGTTTTTGGTATATCCTCCATTCCACCAATTGGATAGTTTTCATCAAGGTATTTAATAAATGCCTTAAATACATCGGCTGAATTACTACTATCAATTCCATTAATACCACATCGATTTAATATATCAAATCCAAAGATTTTTTTATATAAATGATTCATTATTATTATTTATTTTATTTTTATTATTTTGTTACTTTTTTTATTTTTATTTTTGTTTTTATTTTTATTAAAGTTATTATTTGAGGGAGAGTATGATTCTATATATGTACACACTTAATAAAAAATAAAAAATAAAAATAAAAAATAAAAAATAAAAAAAATGAAAATTAAAAAAAAAAAAAACTTAAAATAATATTTTTTAATATATATAAAAATAATTTATGTATATTATAATTTAAATATATATATTATAAATATAAATTATAGTTGTTTTTATGTTGTATATTTGTGTGTGTGTGTGGTATATTGTTTGTTAATTAAATAAAAAATATAAAAAAATATAAAAAAAAAAAAAAATTAAAATTAAAAAAATTAAAAAAAATTTTTTAAAAAAAATTAATTTTTATTTTTATTTTTATTTTTATTTTTTAATTTGGGTGTTTATTTTACAAAAAAAAGTCTTTTAGCAATAAACAATTTCTTGCCATGGACTTTGTTGAGCTTCATCTTCATCTTGAAGGCAATGAATTGATTGGCCAAGAATTTCAACGGATTTCATTTGTTTATTACTACTCTTTCTTAATTTATCCATTTCTAATTTTAATTCAGCAATTTCTCTTCTTAATAATACACTTCCTTTATCAATGTTTTCCTTTAATGTGTCAATTTCTTTATTTAAATGATCAAATTCACTTTTTAAACATTTGATATTATTTTTTAAAACTTGTTGTTTTTCTTCTTGTTGATTCATTTTTTAAAATTATTTATTTACAATAAAAAAAATATAAAAAAAATTAAATATTTACAAATAAAATTTATATTTACAAAATTAATAAAAAAAATATAATGAAATTTATGTACAATAAAACAATAATAATACAATTTTGATAATAATGAATTAAGTTATTTAAAAAAACAAAAAAAAAAAGAAAAAAAAAAGAAAAAAAAAATAAAGTAAATGTTGTGATTGTGTGATAGTGTGTGTGTGTGTTTAATGATACAAAAATAATAAAAATAATAATGGTAACAACAAATTGATAAATATTAAAAAAACACAACCCTACAAAAATAAAAAAATAAAAAATAAAAAATAAAAAAATAAAAAAATAAAATGATTTATTATAACAGTTCTGTTTTTTTTTTTTTTTTTTTTTTTTAAATTTTGGTTATTATAATTTAATTGTTATTTTCTCTTTGGATACGAAGTAATCTAACGAAGATATTGATTGCATTCATTACCAATGTCATTGAAACTCTGAGGAAATCTGGTTTTCCGGTTTCTTTAAATTCTTTAATTGCAGTTTGAGTGTCTAGTGCATTAAGAGCAGTGAATAGAGCGAGACCACCATATAGGTCAATGGATGATACGGTTTGAGTGAAAAAATTTGGACCAAAAATAAGATGAGAGCCAATGGAAAGGAGTCCTAAACCAATTAAACCAAATAACGATCCATATAAAACTGGTTGGTAGGGCTGCATAGCATCGGGTTTCATTCTTAAAGCAAAATAGGACGAGCCAGCGGTTACGATGCCACCCATAAGTAGTGCTTTGGCGATGGCAACGGAAGGTGTGATGGCAAGAGCAGGTGACATTATTAGTCCATTGGATAAACAAAGGCCAATGAATGAAGCTATCATCATTGGTGGGTATTGTGGAACGGTAATTTTGATAATGGACTTTTCATAGATGTTTTCTTTTTTTGATTCAAATACGGCATCGATTGTTTCAAACTTTGCTTTTTGACCATTGAATAGCCAAATTGAACCTAGGGCACCCACTAAACCTACCAAAGCTGGAGCAATACCTACTTGTGATGAGTCTTCTATTAAACGAGAGAATATTAAACCAGACATAACACTACCGCCAAAACCTAATGATGTAGAAAGATAAGTATTTTTTAAAAAAATTTTAAGTGAAATATTTCTTTCCATTTCTTTTAAATAGTTTTCGTATTCTCTATCTATAATACCAATAGCTTCATTTCTAATTATTTTATCAAATTTATTATTTAATTTATTACTACTTGTAAATTGTCTATTTTTTATTAATAGGCTATTAAAACTTTTTGAAGAAGATTTAGTTGATTTTTGATAATTATATACTAAATTATTTTTATTATTTTTATTTAATGAATCATTGTATTGATTAAAGTTTTGTTGGTTATTAAAATTATTATTTATTCCGTTAATATTTGTTGGTAATGTAAATTTATAATTAAATTTATTAGAATTATTGTTAATATTATTATAGCCACCATTATTAATCTTTGGAACATAAGGTTTTTTTAATTTAATTAAATTATATAAAAACGAAGACGAGGGTTTTGAAGAAATCCAGCTTTTTTTTTTTTTTTTTTTTTTTTTTTTTTTTTTTCTATATGTTATTAATTATTACTATCAAAACAAAAAAAAATATTATATTGCTATGATTATTAAATACATAAATATAAATAAAAGAAAAGAAAAATAAATAATTTCAAATATTTCAAATAAAAAAAAATAAAAAAATGAAAAAAAAATAAAAATAAATAAATTTTTATTTTTTTTTTAAAAATTTACAAACATTATTTTTTTAAACACACACACCCACAGTTCATTCATATAAAATAATTATATTTATATGAAATTAATTTTTAATGTAAAATAATACAACAGGTTTTTATCAAAATTTTATTAGTAAAATTAAGTGCATGTTCAAATATGGAAAACATTGTCAATCACTGGTGAAGTTAAAATTCAGAATATATTTAGGTTTCAGGCATGCAACAACTCGAAGAAATATATGTTATCATCACAACACCTACTCAATACTTTGAATAAATGGAAATTTTAGCAATCACATAGTCCATAATCCAACCAAAAACTCTATTAGCTTCCTCTTTCTCAACTTCAAAATGTCTATATAATATAAAAGTATATTTTGCCAAGGAAACAAAAGAAACTTTTTATAAAAAAAATAAAGTAAAAGATAATTTTTATTCTTTATTTTTAAAATAAAAATATAAAGGTTTATATATTAAATTATTGAAGATCTTTGGATTTTGTTATTATTGTTAGTTATTGTAATACCTGCTGTTGATATATTTTTTTTTTTTAATAACGTTTTAAGTGGGTAAAATCATTTCTATTTGGAAGTTATTGTGCTGGTTTTATTATAACTATTAATATTATTTATGTGAAGATTTTTTTTGAAATATCCATTTGTTTTTAAAATTGTTTTTAAAATTAATGATGTTATTGAAATTGTGATGTGGGTTTGTTTTTTAAATTTTTTATTTTTTTATTTATTGATTTATTTTGGATCGCATGATTGGCGTCATCATTTGATTGTTTTAAAAAATAAAGTTTTAATACGCAAAAAATTCCTCAAAAAAAAAAAAAAGAAAAAAAAAATAAAAAAATAAAAACAAATTTACCCCCACAAAGATTCAATCTGATTTTTAAAATTATGAGAAAATATTTTTTTTTCTTTCCCTATATTATTTTTTTTTTTGATTATTTTTTGATTAGAAAAATTAAAAACCAATAAATTGTTTGTTTTATTTTGAATTGTTTATTATTACTACCAATAACAAATAATAATAATAATTATAACAAATATTTAAATTTATTCAATAATACAATATGGATACATTTTTTGAAGAAATTGGATCCAATAATTTAAATTCATTCAACGATACTCAGAAAAATGAACTATTAGAAGTTATAAAAAAAACTATTACTTTTGTTCAAAATAATAATGAAAATAGTAATGACAGTATCAATATTATAAACAATAATAATAATAATAATAATAGTAATAATAGTAATATCAACTATATTAGTATTAGTAATAGTATAAATAACAATATTAATAATAATTGTAAATTCGATTTTGCAAAAAATAAAAAATTTTTAACTCATAGCTTTAAAGATTTTATATTTATGAGAGATTTATTTTTAATTAAATACCCAGGACTATATAGTTTGATTCGATGGACCACCGAAATAAAAAAGTTACCAAATGAAAGTTTTGGAAAAGATAATTTAAATGATTGGCAAAACTTTGATTTATATAGACAGGTTCAATATAAAGATTTGGTTTTTAAATTTGCAATATATTTAAAAGAACAAAATCCAAAATACTCAATAGAATCAATCGAAGATATCAATGTAGAACCATATTTAAATGATATAGAGATTCATAAAATTCAATTTCACATTATAGAGCATTTCAACTATCAAGTTAAAAAACAATTAGAAAATCATTTTTATAAAAAATTCGATACTCTTTATATATCTGGTGATCCAAAACAACAATTTGAAACCATTTTAGATGCATTCCCAAAAAACAGTTTTATATACTGTAGTTTAAACCATATATACGAAAATAATAATAATAATAAAATCGATATAAGATATCTTACTTTTAGACTACTTTTTGATGGTTGTAGATTTAAAATTAATAGAGAAAATAAAAAAGGTAATTATTCAATCGATAATTATAAAAATATTATTTTACCCTATTACAAAACAGACAATATCGATTGCCAAATTACCAATAATAATAATAAACACTATATTGATTTAAAAAATAATCAACCAAAAAAAAAACTACTTATGAAAAGATTTCTGGATTCTTTATCACAAAACCAATCCTTTTCATCCTCACCATATACCTCCCCAACTACCTCCCCAATGCCCTCTCCTATTAGCTACTCTTCACTTCAAAATAATTCTCCCGTCCCCTTTTCATCCTCACCAAATACCTCCCCAAATACCTCCACATACCTATTATCTTTATCCCCTCCTTGCTCACCTGGATGGACACCCTAATAAAAAAAAAAAAAACAAAATATCTATACATTAAAATTGTTTATTACTCAATATAAGTTTTTAAATAAATATATATATTAAAATACAATAAATTTAAATAAATTTAATTTGTTTTAATTTGTTGTTTTAATTATTTTAAATTAAAATTTTATTTTTAAAAATTATTTTTATTTTTTATTATTTACAATATAAAAGTATTAACAAACTGTACAGATTTTTGAAAAAAAGGAACTATTTACTCGAGAAAACTATTTTAAATTGATTTTATGGAAAGTAGAAAACTAGTTTTAATTTCTTCCCACCACAGTTAGAACGTTTACCAAAGTCCATAATTATACTGGCAACTAAGGAAATTTCTGTTTCTTCTACGACTAATTGGAGTATAGCTAACATTTGAGTTATTGTTGTCTTGTGAAAAAAATCTTCTAATTCCTGTTTATTAATAAAAAATAATAAAAAATTTTTTAATATTTTAAAAATAATAAAATTTAAAAAATATTATAAAATATTTACCTGAAAACATTTTTTGTAGTTATTTGTTTTTAATAATATTAAAAACTATGTTTTTGATAATAATTTTTTTTTTTTTTGTGTATATTTAAATTGTATTTATTTTTTTTTTATATTTATATTATTTTATTATTTTTTTTTTTAAATTTTTATTATTAAATATTAGTGTTGATTTTCCCTAATCCTATTCCTAAGGGCTAACTTAGTTTTTTAATAAAAATTAAAATTAAGTGATGGTGTTTTAATTACTGATTTGTGTGAGTAATTTTTGTGTTGTGTGTTTGTAAGAACTTTTTAGCAAACTACAAAATTTTTTTTACTATCCCCGAGATTTTTCTGCTTTCGAATTTTTAAAAACATAATAAATTTAAAAAATTTAAAAATAAAAAATAAAAACGTGTTCACCACCCCCCCCTCTTATTTAACACATACACACTTTTACTTGTTTAATCACTAAAAAATAAAAGCAAATAATAATAATAAATATATTAGTTATTTCTCAACACATGTTTGGTAACCACAGGAAAACCAGCTGTCCCAAATAAAGAGAATAGAGATCCTTAATACAAACAAAAACCCCATTATTACTTTATCAAAGACATAAAATACAAAATATTTATTTAAAATTATTTGATAACTGCAGTTATTATTTATAAATTATCATTATTCTCTATTTTAAATAATAAATATAAAGGAAATATTAAAAAAAATAGAAAATAGAAAAGTGCATTATAAAAAATAACAAATAATACTATTAAATCCAATGATACTTTAAGAAAGTTGGGTTTAAGATTTTGTTTAGATAATTTGATGGCATCTTTAGTTCCATAGACAATAAGCCCTGTAGAAATTGCAACACTAGCATATAGATTAACGGTTTTTATAGTTTGATAGAATGACTCTGGTCCATGTAAAAGGTAAGATATTAACGAAAGAACACCCACACCTGCAAATCCCATCAAAGACCCATATATAGCTGGTCTGTAGGGCTGTATAGTAACATCTTGTTTCATTTTTGATAAAGAGTATATAGCAGTACCGCTAACGACACCACCTAGAGCAAGTGCCTTGACTATAGTTGTTGTTGAATAAAGTATAAGTAGTGGTGAGATAACAACTCCACTACATACACAAAGACCAATGAAAGGTGCTATATTTTCAAAAGTATAACGAGGAACTATCATTTTAATAAAAGATCTTTGGACACTACTACTACTATTATCATTACTATTACTATTACTTTTATCTACAATTGTATCTACTGTTTCGTATTTTACTTTCTGTTTATTGAAATTTTGGACTGAAAGAAATACACCCACCAAACCAAATAAAAATGGTAATGTATCATCTATTAAAAAGAGTTCTAATGATGAATGACCCACAATAACGGAACCTGAAAAACCTAATGTGGATGCGATGTAAATTTTTTTTAATAACCATTTAAATGGTATGTTTCTTTCAAACCCCAAACTTTTATCTTCACTATTTATTGAATTTGAAACATCATTTTTTTTGATTTCGTCTATTATATTAGATGAAGTTTTTACTGTGGAAATTGGTGTGATATTTTTTCCAACTGTAAACTTTCTGCAATTGATTGATAGAGCTCTATTATTATTTAATGATGATATTGCTGAAACTGATGAAAAAAGTGGTTTTTTAAAATTTTCATTTATATTGTTGCTAATTTTATAAAATGGTATTTGATTGAATTTTTTAATTTTACTCATAGTTTTCATTAGATTGAAATGGAATCATCATTGTTTTTGAATTATGTTATTTATATTGACAATTTATTTCTTGAATCTTTCTAATTGAAAAAAAATTTAATTTTTAAAAAAAAAAAATTTAAAAAAATTTAATTTTTTTTTATATTTTTATTATTATAATTTAAATTTATCCCCCTTATCTTCCCAAAAATTGTGTAAATTTGTTTTTTTTTTGATTATCCACTCAATTTAATAAACTAAAAATAGATCTTTCTTTTTAATTTTGTTTCAAAAAATTCCACTATAAAGTTGTAGTTTTTTTTTTTTTTATTTTGTTATTAAAAATATTTTTAACAAATAAAAAAATAAAAACAAAAAAAAAAAATAAAATAATTTCAATAATACAATATGGATATATTTCTTAAAGATATAGAATCCAATAATTTAAAATCGTTTGATGATACTCAAAAAAATGAAATTTTAGAAATTATAAAAAAAACAATTGATAAACTTCAAAATAATAATAATAAAATCTTGATTATAAATAATAATAATAATAGTTGTAGTAATAGTAGAAATGATGATTGTTACAATATTACTCTAGGTAAAAATAAAAACAATAACAAAAATAATCATAATTTAAATATAAATACTTTAATGAAATGTAAATTCGATTATGTTAAAAATAAAAATTTTTTATTTGATAGTTTTAAAAATTTTTTGGACATTAGGAATTTATTTTTAATTAAATACCCAGGACTATATAGCTTGATCAGATGGACCACCGAAATAAAAAAGATACCAAATGAAAGTTTTGGAAAAGATAATTTAAATGATTGGGAAATATTTGATTTAAATAGACAGGTTCAATATAGAATATTGGTTTTTAAATTTGCAATATTATTAAAAGAACAAAATCCAAACTATTCACTAGAAACAATCGAAGATATCAATGTGGAACCATATGAAAATGATCAAGAAATTCATAAAATTCAATTTCACATTATAGAACATTTCAACTATCAAGTTAAAAAGCTATTTGAAAATCATTTTTATAAAAAAACCAAACAACTTAATTTTAACCCAAATGATAATCTAAAACAACAATTTAAAAAAATATTGACAATATTTCCAAATAATAGCTTTATGTATAGTAGTTTAAAACAAATTTATGAAAATAGAAATCAAGATCCAGAACAAATCGATTTAAGATATCTTACTTTTAGACTACATTATGATTATTTTAGATTTAAAATTAGTAAAGAATATAAACAAGGTCAATACTCAATTGATAATTATATATATATTATTTTACCTTTCTATAATAAAATAGACATTAGTATAGATAATGATATAAACAATAGTATTGAGAGCAATACTAATAATAATAATAAACATTACATAGATTTAAAAAATAACCAACCAAAAAAAAAAACTAAATATCCAGATACCTCACCTATTCAATCACCAAACTTATCAATCAGCTATTCCTCTCCTTCATCCTCTCCAAATACCTCAACAATGTCCTCTCCAATAGCCATTGGATACTCATCACCTCAAACATCCTCTCCAATAGTTTCTACAAATTCCTACTCAAAAGAATCCTTATCATCTTCACAAGATTCCTTCTCGGCCCCCTCTCTAAATGATTTCAAATACATATCATCTCATATGTCCTCGCCATCATCCTCTACAAATTCATCACCTAAAATGATAATTATAACTCCATTTTTACCTGGATGGATACCCTCATAAAACAAAAACTGTACCATTACAAAACAAATATTTTATTCATAAAACTTGTGATATTACTCAAAAACAATAATTTAAATAAATGTGTATTACAATAAAATTATTATTATTTGTTTTTTTTTTTAAGATTATAAAAATTATCTTTTACTTTTTATTTTTTATTTTTTATTTTTTATTTTTTATTTTTTATTTTTTATTTTTTGAATTTAAAAACTATATATATTAACATACAGAGAAAGTTTTTTTAATTAATTATGAAAAAAAGTAGAAAGATTTGTTTTAATTTCTTTCAGCTAACAAATATAACTTTCTTGAAATTTTTTTTTTTTTTTTTTTTTTTTCCTTAGCTTTAATTCCCTATATTTCCTAACCCTTTATTATTAAAATTGAAAATAATACCTAAAAAAAAATATAATTAAAAAAAAAAAACTTTTTTTATCCAGATATGATCTGTGCATAATTTGGCACATTAGGGCTTATTGTGATCATTATTTTATGACAGAGCTATAATCGAAATTAAAAAATGGTATTCCACATAAAAAATTTAAAAAAAATACTTTCCATTAAATAAACCCCTCATGTCCAATTATATCCAGAGACGAAAAAAAAATAACAACCGAACTTACCATTTGTATCCAATTAACTTTTTATTGGGGATTGTTTTTATATGACAGTCTAATGTTTTTTTTATGTGGTATGCTAAAAATAATTAAAATCATCCACATCATCACCCCTTTAATATGTAATTTGTGATTTTATTAAAAAAAATAAAAACTAAAAAAACTTTTAAATTAAATTAATTTTTTAAAAAATAAAATTTTATTTTTATATTAATTTTAAAAAAATTAATTTAATTTAAAAAAATTATTTAAAATAAAAAAATTAAAAATAAATAAAAAAAAACAAACCCATACTTTTTTGTAGCACATCAATTCTCACATCAAGTAAAACAATCAAACATACATACATATATTTATATTTAAAATTATTTGAAAAAATAATAATATTAAATATCAATATTACATATAAAAATGGAAAAACTATTTCAAGACATCTCAAATGATTTAGAGGCATTTGATAAAAACCAAAAAACATCAATATTAGAAATTATTAAAAAAACTTTTCAATATTTTCAAAATACCACAGACATCACTGTTTCAAATAACAACATTGTAAATAAAAATAATAACACAAACACAAATACCAAAATAGTTAAAAGTACTATAGTAACAAAAAAAGATACAACTAATAAAGATGGGAAAAAAAATAGAGATTATTTAAAAGAAAAATATAAAAATTTTCTATATTATAGAGACTCATTATTAAAAAACAATCCAGGACTATTTTGTTTGGTTAAATGGACTACTTCGGAACCTGCCATTACACCCAATGAAAGTTTTGCAAAAGAAAATTTAAAACAGTGGGACCACTTTGACAAAAGTAGAAAAGAAGAGCACGAATTATTGTTTTTAAAATTTGCGATATTTTTAAAAAATTCAAAAAAACCAAATTTTAACCAATCTATAGAATCAATTGGTGAAATAGACGTAAAACCATATGAAAATAATAAAAAAATTAAAATAATTCAACAAGATATTATTGAACATTTTAACTATCAAGTCAAAAGGTTATTTGAAAATCATTTCAAAAAAATAGATTCCCTCGAATTCAATCCAAATGATACAATAAAAAAGAAATTTGATAATATTATAAACCTTTTTCCTAAAAACAGTTTCTTATATACCAGTTTATCCCATCTCGATGTAAATTCCAACTATATGGAGTACCTCACGTTTAGATCCTATTATGAATTCTATAGGACTAAAATAAATAAAAACTATAAAGAATCGACATTATCAATTGAATCTTTTAAAAATATAACATTACCATTCTATTCAAATTTAAATAACAATAAAATAATAAATAACAAAATAATAGAAAACAAAAACATATCTCCAATACACCTGCAACATCTTATGTTAATTGATAACCACCCACCACAACCTAATAAAATAAATTTAATTAAAAAAAATAGTAGAAGTATATTATTAATTAATAATGAAAATGAAGGAGAAGTTCATAAAAAACCAAAATCAGAACAAAATCAAGGTTTTGATATACAAATAAATGCTAATGAACTTCAAAATTATTTTAAATCCTATAAAACTCAAATAAAGTCATCCCTATCAGCTTCCCAAAATGGCATAGTACCACCTCAAATAAACAATTTTAATAGCGCAGAAACCCATCTAGATAAAAATCCTCATCCCCCATAAACAATCAATACAATACCCCAAATATAAACCCAAGATCATATTACCGTTAATGTACATATATTTATTTTATAAAAAAAATAAAAAATAAATAAAAAATAAATTATATTTTAAGAAATAATAATTTGTAATTTTATTTAAATAATTCAATATTGTTTGATTAAATATTTCATATAAAATTATAACTACACCCCTTTCAAACAATCACTTTTTTTTTTTTTTTTAATCGAGATAAACACTTTTATAGTTTTGGTTATGATAAATATGGTTTTGCACAAAGAAAAAAAATAAAAAAAAAAAAGATATTTTTTATTTTTTTTTTTTAAGTTTTTTTATTTTATTTTTTTTTAATTTTTTTTTAAATTAAATTTTTAATTTTTTTTTTTTTTTTTTTTTTTTAAAATTTTATAATAATTTTTTAAATTTAACAGTAAAATAATATTTAATAATAATAGATAATACAAGGGTACCTAATAATAAAAATAGTTTTTTTTAAAAAATATCAATATTTATAAAATTTGACACTTTAAATTAAAAATAAAATCTATATATTTATTTTCAAAATAATAATATAATTATTTTATAATAAAAGTGAAAAAAAAAAAAATAAAGAAATGTCATCATTTGATTTAGAAAGTAATACTAGCGAAAGTGGCACAATTGGCAGAAATGCTTCCATTAGGTTAAGTGCCAATATGATGATGTCATCAGATGCTAGTGGATTAGGATCATCAAGTGGTGATATTTTAATGGATTTAGATAAAGAATTTGAAATGTTATTAGACAAATTAGCAATAGAAGATCCAGAAAAAAGAAGACAAATGTCAATGTTACCAGATTCATCCAAAAAGACATTAATAGAACAACATAAAGCCGATATCTATAGAACCATCAGACACAAAGGTCCAATCGAATCCTTCTCTGATGTCAAAGCAGTTATTGGCTCAATCAACACAAAATCAATTTCAATTGAAGTAATTAAAACCTTACGTATTCATTTAAATACTGCAGATCGTGACTGGATTCAAAGTTTTTTAGATTTAGATGGTGTACAACCAATATTAAATATTTTAAAAAAAATTGAAAGAGGTAAAAGGTTGGTAATTTACATTAATATATAAATATAATTTATTATGATTTATATTAATTTTTTTATTTTTTATTTTTTTTAAATAGTAAAAAGAGAAAAGAATTATCAATTTTACAATGGGAATGTTTAAGATGTATTGCAGCATTAATGAAAATTAAAATTGGTATGGAATATGTTGCATCATTTCCACAAGCTACCAATCTTATGGTTTTAGGTTTAGATACACCATTAATTAAAGCCAGAACTTTAATTTTAGAATTATTAGCTGCCATTGCAGTCACTAATAGAGGTCATGGTGCAGTATTAACAAGTATGATTTATTATAAAGAAGTTAAAAAAGAAGAAAGAAGATATCACGATTTAGTTCAAACTTTAAAATCTGAAAATAATTTAGAATATTTAATTACCTGTATGTCATTTATCAATTGTATCATCTCATCACCAAGTGATTTAACCTCACGTATAGAAATTAGAAAAGCATTTTTAAATTTAAAAATTTTAAAATATATTGAAGTAAGTATAATAATAATAAAATAATCATTTTATGTATAGATTAATATTAATTTTATTTATTTTTTTAAATCTATATAGAATTTAAGAACAGAATATAATGATGAAAAAAATTTATTAACACAATTGGATGTTTTTGAAGAAGAATTATCAACTGATGAACAATTAAATTCAACACAAGGTAATCAATTAAGTATGGAAGATATATTTTCACAAATTTCATCAAGAGTAACTGGTACACCATCACAACAAGAATTAATAAATCTTATGGGTCATTTCCAACGTATGTCATCCTCAAGCTTAGGTCTTCGTGTTTGGAATTTATATAATAATTTAGCTTCACAATTAGAAGAGGAATTACGAGCCCATCCAGAATTAGATATTAATAGTTTATCATTAGCATTTCCTGAAGTTAAAAAATCTGGTGGTCTCTTTGGTTTTGCCAAATCTAAATCACCCTCATCATCTCCACATTTATCATCTCATTCAAAAAATGTAAATTTAAAAAAAGAAATTGAAGAAAAACAAAAAACAATTGAACATTTATTAAAACAATTAAATTCTTTTACTGTATGTATTTTAAAAAAAAAAAAATTGTTTTTTATTGATATACTAATAAAAAAATTATTTTTTAATTATAGGGTGGTCAAAATATTGAAAAATGGATAGCAGAAAGAGAAGAAAAAAATAAATTAATTGCTCAATTAATGGCACAAATAAAAAGTGGTATTGGTGGTGGTACAGGTACAGGCACAGGTACAGGTAATGGTACAGGTAATAGTGAAATTGAGGAAACATTAAGAAAAGAAATTCAATTATTAAGAATCGAAATTGAAACATTAAAAAATAATCCATCATTATTTTTAGGTAGTCCAAATTCAAATGGAGAATTTTATTTATCATCACCAAACAGTGGTTTATCTCCATCTTCAAATCTTTCACCAAGTCCATCTGGTGAACCACCAGTTGTTGGTGAACTTTCATCAATGAATACAGATAATAGTGGTATTTCAATCAATGTTCCTGACTTTGGTATTCCACCACCTCCACCACCTCCAGGTGTACCAGGTGCTCCTCCACCCCCACCACCTCCAGGTGTACCAGGTGCTCCTCCACCACCCCCACCACCAGGTATGAAATCAAATAAACCAGCCAAACCAATTATTAAACCATCAGTAAAAATGAGAAACTTCAATTGGGTTACCATTCCCGGTGTTAAAGTTCAAGGTACATTTTGGGATAAATTGGATGAAACTGCATTTATACAAGCATTAGATAAAAATGAATTAGAGAGTTTATTTAGTGCAAAAGCTCCAGTCAAAACTGAAACCAAAGTACTCACCAAAAAAGTGGTTATCACTGTTATCGATGGAAAGAAAGCAAATAATTGTGCAATTATGTTACAACATTTCAAACTATCAAATACTGAATTAAAGAAAATGCAAATCAATATGGATGAAAAAGTACTCCCACTCGAAAGTGCAAACTATCTCCTTCAATTTGTACCATCCAAAGAAGATATTGAAGCCATTAAAGAGTATGGTGGTGACCCATCATCATTAGGTCCAGCCGAACAATACATGTTAACTGTTATGGATATACCAAAATTAGAGATTCGTCTTCGTTCACACATTTTCCGTTTAAAGTATCAATCATTGGTCGAAGATTTGGTACCAGATATTAAAGCCATCAAGAATGCCTCTTTGGAATTGAAAAACAGTAAAAAATTCCACGAAATTCTCAAATTTATTTTGGCTATTGGTAACTATGTCAATGGTAGCACTACTCGTGGTGGTGCATTTGGTTTCAAAATTGAAACTCTCACTAAAATGAGAGATGCCAAAAGCAATGATAATAAACTTTCATTACTTCATTTCCTCTCAAAAACCATTCAAGATCGTTCACCAGAACTTTGGAGTGCACTCAGTGAATTGGTACATTTAGAACATGCCTCTGAAAGTAGTCTCAACAATATTGTAACCGATAGTAGTGAAATTAAGAGATCACTAGACCTCATCGAAAGAGAATATGTTCCATTTGTAAATGACCCACTTTTCGCCAACGATAAAGCTTTCCTCAATAAAATTGTAGAGTTCCAAAAATCTGTTAAACCTCAATATCAAAAAATTGAAAAAGATATCGATGAAATGAACAAAGCCTATGAAGAAGTTGTAACTTATTTCGGTGAACCAAAAGCTACACCACCAGATCAATTCTTTACCATCATCAGTGATTTCCTTGAAGATTTAGAAAAGGCACATCGTGAATATCAAGCAATGCTTAGAAAAGCCGAATTAGAATCTCTTAAAATGGAAGATCCAGAAAAAGGTGGTCTTGAAGATTTATCATCACAAATTAGATCAGGTCAATTATTTAAAGAAAGAAGAAAATCAATTACCCAATCAGTTTTACAACAAATGAATGCTGAAGGTTTAAAAAAACAATTAAAACCAACTATAACAAATAAACCTCAACCACAACCACAACAAAATAAAATTGAACCACCTTCACAATCATTATTAAAACCAACTAAATCGAATAAATAAATAAATAAATAAATAAATGAAAAATTAAAAAAATAAAAATAATAAATAAATAAATAAATAAAATAAAAAAAAAACTATAATAAAAATTTATATATCTATTTATATTTAAATCATAATATTAAAAATAACAATAATTTTAATTTTCTTTATTTAGCAAAAAAATAATAAAAAAAATAATAAAAAAATAAATAAAAAAAAAATAATAAAAATAATTGTCATAATTACATATTTCCTTTTTATTACTGATATACTTTGGACTGTTAATTTTATTATAATAATAAAAACAACCATGTTTAACATCACTCAACTTTCAAAACTATCATTTTTTTACCCCCAATTTATTTATTTTTTTTGTTTTTTTTTTTTGTTTTTTTTAATTTCCCCCAATTTCAGATAAACAATTATAACTACTAAACAATATAATTATGAACAAACGTAATTTTTTTAAATAGATTAAAGATTTAATAATATACTATCAATACAATCAATGACAATATCCAAAAAAGAAAAACAATTTTAATATTATTAGAATTCCAAATATAACCAATTTGTAATTTAATATTTATGATTTTAATTATTTTATTTTTCAAATTTATATTTAAAAAAAAAGGTATAAAAAGGATTGAAAATTTTTAATTTTAATCAATTCAACAATTATATTTTTATAATATAATAAAAAAAAATAAAAAAAGTTTACTAACTACTCTTTTAAAAAAAAAAAAAAAAAATGAAATTTTTAACATTAATCTTTTTAATTTTATTCTTTTATTGTGCTGCTGCTAATCATTATGGCTGTAATAATGTTCCATGTGGTCCAGGTCGTATCTGTCTCAAATTAAGAGGTGTCTGTAGCTGTATTGAAATTCCAAAATGTAAAGAAGTCATTCTTACCACTAAATGTATCGGTACTTGGCAATTTGAAGGCAAAACTTATAATCAATATGACGTAACCATCACCAATTACTTGGACTTTGACATTACCCAAATCTTTATTGGTATTGATGAATCTTTCAAACTTCATGCTGATAACTTGTGGAATGCTGAACGTTGCGGTAATGGTAATGAATTAACATTACCACACTATCAACCATCAATTAATAAAAATGCGTATGTATTAAAAAAACGAAAAAAAAAAAAAATATATATATATATATATATATAAAACACCAAAATATTAATTCATCTTTTTTTCTTTTTTTATATAAAGTTCATTCACATTTGGTTTCATTTTATGTGGAAATGATAAACCAAATTTATCAATTCTTGCTGTAACCTATTAAGACTATCCAGAAAAATTACCCAATTTGTTTTATAAAAAAAAAAAAAAATAAAAAAAAAAATAAAAATGTAAAAGATATCATAATCAATAAAAATAATAGTAATAATTATTACTTTTTTTTGAAATAATTTTTTTATCCAAAACCGAATTTATTAAAAAAAAAAAATTTTGTTTTTTTTTTTTCGAATTTAAATTAAAAAATATTTTATTTTTTTTATATTTAAATATAATATAAAAAGTTAAACAATAATTATATTATGTTTTTGATTAAATATAAAAAAAATAAATATAAATTAAACAAATAAAATAATAGTTAAAATTTTAAAAATCTAAAATAATTGTGATAAAATAATAATAATATAATAATAAAAATATTTTTATTTTTTTTATTATTTTTAAAAATGTGGGTGGTAATATTTATTTATTTTAATTAATTTTTTTTTTTTTTTTAGTTAAATTTAACTTAATAATTATTTTCCCAAAATTTTATTAATTTAATTTATAAAAAAAAATAATGATAATCAAAAAACAAAATCATTCGTGTTTTTAAATTTTACGTATAAAATTAATGAGCCAACGTTTTTTAAAAAAAAAAAAAATTAAAAAAAATTTTTTAAAAAAAAATAAAATTTTTTGAGACTGCGCGGAAGCATATCAACTAAATTTTTTACATTGATTCTTTTTTCTTCCTTTTTCATATTTTCTATTGTTAAAATGTCAGAGTATGTGAAATTATCTATATCTTTTTTTATATGATATTGAGATTATCTGTATATAATCCATCATAATCTTTGGTTATCCACCATGTTATGATCATTATCTCTCTTAATCCTCATTATCTATTATCATATAATGGATTGTGACTAATATCTATCTTTTTTATTATTATAGACAAATCAAGAAGAGAACCTTCAAGAAATTCAGTTACAACGGTGTATGTTTTTAGGTTTAGTTATATTATTGGATTATTAGTGGATGTGGATTATTTAGCTTAAATAAAATAATAAAAAACGAAACACACAAATTAACATAAAATTTATTTAAAATAAAGGTTGCTTTAGAAAGCCTCCTTGACTTAAAGGAAGACAAATTAGCTGAATTATTCAGATGTAGAGCCCGTAGAAAGTTAAAGCGTGAAACCCCAATCAAACACGTTAACTTCTTAAAGAAATGCAGAGCCGCCAAAGCTGCCGTCACCCAAGTCGGTGAAAAACCAGCTGTTGTCAAAACTCACGCTCGTAACATTTTAATCGTCCCAGAAATGATTGGTTCAGTTATTGGTGTCTACAACGGTAAAGTTTTCAACCAAGTTGAAGTTAAGCCAGAAATGATCGGTCACTACACCGGTGAGTTCTCTCTTTCATACAAATCAGTCAACCACGGTAGACCAGGTATTGGTGCTACTCACTCAAGTAGATTCATTCCATTAAAATAAACAAATTTATCGCCGGGAAGATATATATACTTGTATTTAGGTTTAGATTTTAACAAAATTTATTGAAAAATGTGTATTTCTTTATTTATTTTTATTTATTTATTTATTTATATTTTTATTTTTTTATATTTTTAGTATTTTTTTAATTTGATTTATTTATTTATTTTTAATTTATTTATTTATTTCTAATGACAAAACAAAAGACGTTGATGTTTTTGGATATGTATAACATAAACTGTTTTATTTATTTTTATTTATGTCGTTTTTTTTTTAATTGTTTTGTTTTGGGTGGGTAATATATTATTTATAAAAACAAAATGAAATTTGTGTTAAGATTCCTCAAACCAATCATTTCAATATGCATTTTTTTTTTTTTTTGATCTACAAAAAGAAAAAATTGATTGTTTTGGTTGAAATTTTTTTAATAGTTTTATTTAATTTTTTTTAGACCATCACTTATTTCATTTATAATAGCAGACCGATTGTATTGTTGACAGTGGTTATGGCGGATGGTTTAGGATATACTATAATAATAATAGTAATGCGATAAATTGTTTTTTATTTGAGTTTTTTATATTTATAAAGTTTCTTGGTTTGAAGCTGGGTAAATAATCGTGGTTTCAACTTGGGTATAGGTTTTGAAGTTGATACCAAAGATACAGGTTTAGAGTAGTTGAATTGTCATTAAGCTTTAACAAGAGATTTCCATCGATTATGAGAATAAAAAAGTGCTTAAATTATTAAAAAATTATCATTTTCAATTTATATTAACCCTTTGTCCATATGATTTGCTTTACAAATAAATTAAATAAATATATTTATTTATTAGTTTTTTATTATAATATAAATAATAAAACAACTACTTATTTTTGTTTATTAATTAATTTAGGAACGAAATAAAAATGATTCATTATTTCTTTTTTTTTTTAATTTTTTGAATTTATAAAAAATTTTATTTTTTTATTTTTATTTTTTATTATTAATTTTTTTTTATTTTTTTTTTTAAATTGCAGTGTGTGCATGGTTCGAGCTATTATCAGTACTCAGATCATAATTTGCAGTTTAGTTACAAGTTAAATAATTTTTCCTTAGTGGGGGTGGTTAGAATAAATGGAGTAATAGTATAAATAAAAATAATAATAATAATAATAATAAATGATAATATTTCACCCACACACACTTTTAACACTCCCACCCACTAATGATATGCATATTATTTTTTATTATTAATAAAAAAAATGTATAAAGTAATTTCAATTAATAATATTTAATTTATTTTTTTATTTTTTTAAATGTAATAATTATACCATAACATTTTTTTAATATAAATTAATTTCATTTCACTTCATCAAATATATATATGTTTTTGGTTAATGTTTTTTTTTTTAAATACTATTAAGGCATGTATGTATAAAAATGATGCGTTTTTAAAAATATAAAGAAAAAGTTAATACACAAATATCTCATTTTTTTTTATTTTTATTTTTTTTTATAAAACTATATATGTATTATATCAGCATTAAATTTATTCATCGATCTACCCCTCAGAAAATAATTTTTTTTTTTTTTTTTTTTTTTTACATATTATCTCCATCACTTTTTTTTTTAAATTATTACATATACATCATTTTCTAATGTTATTTGTTTTGCCTTTAACATATTCAAAGGAGATAGTAATAATTTTCTTTTCAATTTATACCCTTGTTATATAATAAATACAAAGCCAAAGATAATTAATAAATCAAAAAAAAAAAAAAAAAAAATTTCTATTTTTTATTTTCATTATATTGTTATAATTAAAATAGAAAATCATAATTTAGTTAAAACTAAATTATACTTTATCCATATATATAAAATAGAAATAATAATAATAATAATAATTTTTTTTTGGAAATATTTGTTTTCCCCAAAATAAAATTTAAGCCAAATTTTTTAAAAAAAATAAACCCCCCCCCCCCAATTTTATAATGGGGGTTGGTTATAAATTTAAATTAAATAAGTTTAATTTAATTA
>NW_003519665.1:0-35856 GCF_000190715.1 Dictyostelium purpureum | reverse complement strand
TTTATATGGTTATTCCAAATTAAACTTTACAACTATTTCAAATAACAATAATATTAATATTAATAATAATAATAAAAATAATAAACGTTTTTATTCAACCAGTTCAAAAGATGCAGAAGAATTTTTTACAGGTTTATCAATGGAAAAAGAGTATAGCGATAGAGTTGCTAAAGCAGAGCAATTAATCATCCAATCAAGATATATAGAGGCAATTGTACTTTTAGACGAAGCAATTAAAATTTTACCAAATGATGCAAAAGCATATGCACATCGTGCTGAAATTTACGAAGTTACAGAAAAATATGATGAAGCCATTCAAGATTATACTAAAGTTATTGGAATTTTACCAAATTGTATACCAGCTTATTCATCATTAGCAGCATGTTTTTTAAATAAAGGTCTACTAGACAAAGCAATTCAATATTTTAACCATATTTTAGTTATCGATGGAAATGTAAGATATAGATATATTAAATATATAAACAAATAAAAATCAATATATTAATCAAAATTATAATAATAATAATAATAATAATAATAATATTAAAAAATAACAGTATTTACCAGCACATGGATATTTAGGTGATATCTATTTAAAAAATAATCAATTATCAAAATCATTTGAACATTATAAAAAAGTATTAAGCATTGATCCAAACCATCCAATTGGTCTTTTGGGTTTAGGAGATTTAGCAGTAAAACAAAACAATATTTCCGATGCAATCAAAATTTATCGTCAAATTATTAAGGTTACCAAAGATAAACCAATCGAATTTTATCACACCATTAGAGGTATTGATTCATCTGATGAAATTCAATACATTAGAGATTTTAAAAACAATCCAGTATTTTCTGCATACGTCTCATTAGCACACCATCTCTATCTTCAAGGCGAATATAAAGAGTCATTCGATGTTTATAAAAAGATTACTGAACTCAACCCAAAACATGCTACCTCATTTTCAATGTTGGCATCTATCAAGCTCAGAGATGGCAAGACAGCAGAAGCATTGGAGTATATCGACAAGGCATGCGAATTAAACAACACATTCTTTAACCTCAGTATCAAGGCCGATGTATTATTCGACTTGGATCGTAACGAGGAGGCCATCGCTATATATAAAAGTTGTTTAGCAGATTTATTAGAGGGAGAAAACCCAGACCCTGAAAAATCAGGAACCCGTTTAACAATCATACACAATCTTATTTTAGCACACTCTAAAATTTTCGAATCAATACCAGATTTCAACCTCTCATCTATAGCTCAATATATACCAGAAAGTGATGCAAAAGAGGCACAAATACTACCAAACACTCTTTACGAATTAAATAATAAATGTCGTAGTTTTTCAAAAACCCTCGAAAAGGTTTGCGAAACCCATTTCCCAACAGGTACAATTCAAAAAGAGTATTGTGAAAGCTCAATTAATTTACTATCAACCATTGCATTGGGTTGTGCTGAAGCTATTCAAATCCAACACCGTGAAACCCAAGATCCATCCTTAAAAGATCCAAACTATGAACCAATGGACGACATGTTTTTTGACTATTACGAATTCGTTATTTCCACTACTTTTAATTTATCAAAAGACTAAACAAATAAATAAATAGTAATAAATAAATAAATAAATAAATGGTTATAGATTATAAATATTTTTTTTTTGTTTTTTTTATTATTATTAAAATTCTATAGTAATTTCAAAATTTTCATCTGGGTGATAGGATTCTATTGATTGTTTACAAATTGATACAAGTTGTTTTAGTTGACTGGCTGTTGGTGATCCTTTGATTCTTTCTTCATCTTCCCAATCATAATCTAGTGTGTCACGTTTAATCTTAAATGGCTTTTGTCTATAATAAATTGAAATAATTGGTACACCTGGTATATCACCTCCTTTATATTCTTTGTCATATTGATTAACGAAATAATATAGTATATTTTTATCTTTTGATAAAACCTGTTCAACATTTGATACCAATTGACGGCTCTCAAAGAACCAATCAACACAATATATTATAAATATTAAATGTGATGAATCATCATGTGCATTTTGCATGGCTTTTTCAAATGGAGTAAACTGAATGGGCTTTGAGTATTCTATTCGCATTTTATTTACAGTGTTAATATATAAGTCTTTTGGTAATGTTGCAGTTGGGGTTGTAGCAGCCTCTTCATCACTCGAGTTATCTTCATCGTCATCATCATCATCTTCATCATCGTCATCATCTTGGTTTAATTTTAGTGTCTTTTGTAACTGTTGTTGCTGTTGTTGTAATTGTATCTGGTGTTGCTGTTGTTGCTTTATTTGCAATTGCTGCTGTTGTTGCTGCTGTTGTTGTAATGCCAATTTCTTTTTCGATAACTTTTTAGATTTCTTTTTTTCAGAGTCATCCTTACCCGTCGATGAGCTATCATTACTCGAAAGAAACTTTTTTAATGTATTTTTATGTAACTTTTTTAATGATAGTTTATTTTTTTCTTTTTCTTTATCCATTTTTTAAAAATATATTAATTATAACAAATAAAAAAAAAATTATATATAATAAAAAAAAACTAAAATGAAAAAAAAAAAAAAAGATTGTGTGTGTGGGTGTGTTTAATAAAAAGAAATTAACTTTATTATTGTTTATTTTATTTTTACTATTATAACTATATGTTTTTATTATTAAATAAATATAAAACCAAAATCTTGCAGAGTAATAATTATGCTTTTAAAAATTTATAAAAATTTATAAAAATTTTTTAATTTTTTTTTTTTTAATTTTTTTTTATTATTTTTTTTTCAAATTTTTATGATTTTTTTTTCATTCCAGCATTTAATATAATTTATCAAAATAGTGCAATTCAATAAAAATGTTAAAGAATATTACACTTGTTGTTAAAAATATCCCAATAAACCAATCAGTTTCACCACTATATAAACAATCAATCTTTAATAATAATAATTTAAGATTCTATTGTTCAGTAGCTAGTACAGGTAAATAATGATTAAAAAATGAATCAATAAATTAATCACCAATCAATTAATCACCAATCAATTAACCAATCAATCAATCAACCAAACATCAATAACAATAAAAAATATAATAGTAAGAAATTTAATACTAACCAATCTTTAATTAATTAAATTTAAACTCTATAGTACCAAGAGATCAAAAAATTGTTGTTGTTACATCAGGTAAGGGTGGTGTTGGTAAAACTACAACATCTGCCTCCATTGCCTTTGGTTTGGCTGAAAAAGGTTTCAAAACATGTGTTATTGATTTTGGTTTGTATTCAATTTGTACTTTTCTTTTAAAGTTTTAATAAAAATTTCTAATTATTTATTTCAAATTTAATATCCAGATATTGGTTTAAGAAACTTAGATATTCATTTTGGAATGGTAAATATTAAATTATATTACTATATGAATACTTTACTATTTAAACTAACCATATAATTATAATTAATAATAATAATAATAATAATAATAATAAATATAGGAACGTAGAGTTATTTTTGATTTTATAAATGTAATTAATGGTGATTGTACTTTAAAGCAAGCTCTTATAAAGGATCGTCGTAATCCAAATTTATCATTATTAGCAGCATCACAAACTAAAGATAAAACAGCATTAAAAATGGAAGGTGTTGAAAGAGTTTTAGAAGAGTTAAAAGATAATTTTGATTATATTGTTTGTGATAGTCCAGCAGGTATTGAGAGTGGTAGCCACCATGCAATGTTTTGGTCAGATCACGCAATTATTGCAACCAACCCAGAGTTATCATCAGTTAGAGATAGTGATAAAATGTTAGGTATTATTGCATCAAAATCAAAACGTGCTTTAGAAAATAAAGAACCAGTCAATGTAAGTTTATTAATTACTCGTTATTCACCAGAAAGAGTTGAAAGTGGTAGTATGCTATCAGTTAAAGATATTCAAGAAAATCTTGGTATTAGATTACTTGGTGTTATCCCTGAAAGTGAAGATATTTTAAATTGGTAAATATTTTTATTTCTATTAATAAATAAATATAAACTCCTCCAACTCTAATCATCTATTTACTCTCCAATATTAGTACAAATTTAGGTAAACCTGTTGTTACTTTAAAAGACGATAGTGATGCCGCCGAAGCCTATAGAGATGCCATTGATAGATTTGTTGCACCAAAAAATAATGTCCCATTTAGATTTATTGAACCAAAAAAACATTCATTCTTTGATAAAATCAAAGGATTAATGAATTAAATATTAAAATAAAATACAGTTTTTAAAAAAATAAAAAAAAAGTAAACTATAAATTTAAAAAAAAAAAAAAACTACATATTTTGTTCATTGTAATAAATTTATTAAAATTTGATGGTCCAATGAACTATAAAATATATATCTTTTTTTTTTTTTTAAATAAATAAAGAATTTTTTTATTATTGGTTAATTTATTTTTTTTTTTATTTTTTTTTTAGTTTTTTTTTTTGTTATTTATTTTTTCTTATATATCTCTTTTGTTAAAGAAATATTTGTTACTAAGAATAATTTAAAAAGTGTTTGGTGTTGGTGGTGGTTAATATTATTAAAACAAAATATTTATCTTTACGATAAGCATTGGGGTGTTGGTGATTTTTTTAGAGTTTAATTGTTTACAAGATTGAGCATTTCTTTTTCTTTCCTCCTATTGGAGTGAAACCGGTTGGTTTAACAACGTGGGTGTTATAAGTTGAGTTACTATTTGGTTGAATACCACCTTGTAATTTCTTGATTTCAGAGGCCATAATCATGAAAGCTTGTTCTACATTGGCTGAGCTTTTAGCTGAGGTTTCTAAGAATGGAATACCAACAGAGTCAGCGTATTCTCTGGCAGTTGAGGTATCGACAATCTTCTTTTCAATAAGATCGCATTTGTTACCAACAAGTAAACGGGTTACTGAATCACAAGCATATCTTTGAATTTCTTGCATCCATTGTTTAACATTATTGAATGAAACATGATCAGTTACATCATAAACCTATAGTAATTTAACAAAAAAAAAAAAAATTGATGTTAATTAAATTTTTAATATTATGAACAATGATTTGATTTTTTTTTTCTACATACAACAATGATACCATGAGCACCTCTATAATATGATGATGTAATAGTTCTGAAACGTTCTTGACCTGCAGTATCCCAGATTTGTAATTTAATGATTTTACCATCTAAATTAATTGTACGAATTTTGAAATCTACACCAATGGTTGAAATATAACTTTCTGTATAAGTATCATCCTATAATAATTTTAAGACGAATTGTTTGAATTTGTGATGTTTTTTTTTTTTTTTTAAAAAAAAAAAATTGTTTAAAAGAAAAAAAAATTATTATCCAGAGGTAGTTAGAATTTATAATAAATTTCAGCAATTTTGATTTTTTTTTTTTTTTTTTTTTTTTTTTTTTTTTTTTTTTGGAAAATTTTTTAAAAAAAAAATTATATGATGGTTATAAAAAAATTAGTATGAGTTTTTTTATTATAATAAAAAAAATATGTGAAAAAAATTCCCAATACAAACTGTGTTGTTGAGAAAAAAAAAAAAAAAAAAAAAAAAAAGATAAATAATGTAATACATACAGCAAAACGTAATAATAAACATGATTTACCGACACCTGAATCACCAATTAAAAGTAATTTAAAGAGATAATCGCTGTTTTAATTAAATAATTGAATTTTGTTTGTAATTTATTGAATTATTATTGAGAAGATGAATAATAAAGTTTTAAATTTGGTTTTGAAATTAAAAATAAAGAGTTAGTGATTTTATAAATAGAAAGGTATAAAATAAAATTATTTTTTTAAAAAAAAATAAAAAAGATTTTAATATAAACGAATCTTTTTTTTTTTTTTAGAACAAAAACTAAAAATAAATATAGTATATTCTACTATTACTATTATTATACTTACTATTCTGGATTCATTCTTTTATTTTATTCTATTCTATTCTTTACAATGTTTTTTTTTAGGAATTATTATTAATATATTTTAACAGATAAATTAGTAAAAAAAAACTATATTTTTTTTTAAATTATAATACTATTGCACAAATGTGATTTTTATTGGACTATTACTACAAAATGTTATTAAATATATGTTATTGTGTTTTGTTTGATATTATATATATAAATAATTATATATTTTAATTTTTTATATATATATCGAATTTAATAAAAAAAATTGGATGGTGAGTTTGTGTGCAGAAAAAAAAATAATAAAAAATTTAAAATTTTTTTTTTTTTAAAAAAAATCAAAAAAAAAAAATTCAAATTTTTTAAAAAAAAAAAAAATAAAATAAAATTAAATAAAAAAAAAAAAAAAAAAAAAAAAAAAAAAACTATAATAATTTTAAGTGTTTTAAAAAGAGAGGAAAAAAAAAAGGATCATTTAAAAGTGAATGTTTATTATTTCTTTCTTTCCAATTATCTTTAATAATTAAGAACAGAAATGAAGGAACACAAACTTTTTTTTTTTTCCATTAAATTTTAAAAAATTAATCATTTCTTTCTTTTTTTTGAATGATTAAATAAATAAAAAAATAAAAAAATAAATAAATAAATAAATATACAACAAAAGTTATAGTGAGGGATTTTTCAAATAGGGAGTGGGTGTGTAAATGTGTGTATGTGTCGAATGATAGGTGTTTTTTGGTAGTGGTTAATAAAATTTTTTATTTTTTTATTTTTTTTTTTTTAATTTAATTTTGTGTGTAAATTCTCCAACACAATACATACTTGTGTGTAAAAAAAAATTTATAAAAATAAAATAGTATGATAGTTAATAAAAAAAGAGTATAAATTAAAATTAAACTTTATTAAAATAGGTTTAGTTTTTAATTGATATCAAAATTGTTTATAAAATATAAATAAGAAAAAAAAAAATCATTTTTAAAAAAAAATAAAAAAAAAATTTAAAAAATATTTTTTCGATGAAAATAATTATGTGATTTAATAATAAATCAACTTTGTTTTATTAACGAAGAAAGATATGTGGGAGTGTTTTTTTTTTTTTTTTTTTTTTACATATATGCGTGGTACATATAATATAAAAATTTTCAACTAAAAAATTTCAAATTTAAAAAAATCAATACCACACAAAGTTTTTTTACAAATATAGAAATATAGCGATTTGATCTTTTTGTACCCAAAAAAAAAAGAAGTTCTTGTAATTAATTTTTTTTTTATTTATTTTTTTACCAAATTAAAACATTGTTTTTATATTATAGTTTTTTTAAACAATTGTTAAAAATTGAAAATTATTGATTTTTGAAATAAAATAAAGTAAAATAAGAAAGGTTTTTTACTTTGGGATTGGCTCTTAAAAGATTTCCCTCTTTCCTTTATTTTTGTTTTAGTTTAATTAACAATGAATTAATAAAAAAAAAATTAAAAAAAAATTTTTATTTTTTTTTTTTTTTTAATTTTTTTAATTTTTTTTAAAAATTTTATGAAATTACTTTTTTTTTTTATTTTTTTTTTATTATTGTTATTTTTAAATTTATAACAGTGTATCATTTTTTTTTTTTTTAAATAATCATAGTGTACAGAAAAAAAAAGAAAAGAAATGGATACACAAGCACATTCTATATATATTCCAATTAGAGGAGTTTCAGATCAGGCAGTTAGAATTGATTGTAATTCGCTTCCAAGCCCATCAGAGTTAATCGGTGTATTAACTTCAGAAATTGCTCCATTGGATATCTGGTTAAAATTAGCAGTAAGTACCATACATTTTATGATTAGCAATATTCAATAGATTAAATATTAAATTCTCAATTTTCTTTTATTTTAGACTGAATATTATAAACAAGATAGAATCAATGAATTTAAAGAAATTTTGTCGGTTGTTTTAACACCAGAAATCGAAAGATATTATTCAAATGATAAGTTTGATAGAATTGCAATGCTTAATGCATTGGCATCATATTATACACAAATGGGTTCACAGGAAAAAGATAAATCACAAAGAGATGAATATTTCCATCAAGCAACTTTTCATTTTACAAAAGCAGATAAAATTGACCCACATCAGCCACTTACTTGGATTGGTAAAGCTGTACTTTTACTTTGTAAAGGTGATGTAGAAAGAGCTGATACTAATTTTAAACAAGTATTGGATTTGGCAAATAAAGAACCTGCATTACCAGTTTTGCCAGCATTATTAGGTTCAGTAAGTTTATTTTTATTGATTTATTTTATTTAGTTTTTAATTATCAAAATTATTTATATTTTTAATTTTATTTTTTTTATTAAGGCATGTATTTTATTCAATAAAGGAAATTATATTAAAGCATTGGATACTTATCAAAAGGTTATTCAACAAAATTCAAATTGTTTGCCAGCAGTTAGATTGGGTTTAGGATATTGTTATTTTAAATTGGGTAGAAATAATAAAGCCAAAGAAGCATTCAAGAGGGTTTTAGAGTTGGATAGAGATAACGTTGAAGCAATGATTGGTTTATCACTTGTATTAATGAACGATAACCAAATCGACGAAGCAATGAACTTAATTTTAGAAGCATATCAATTAGCACCAACCAATCCAATAGTATTAAATCATTTAGCAAATCATTATTTCTATAGAGGAGAGTTCCAAAAGGTTCATACACTAGGTATTGCTGCATTGAATAATACTGATGTTTCTCATATCAAAGCAGAAAGTAGTTACTTAGTAGGAAAGGCTCTTCATGCTACCCAACGTTGGAGTGAAGCTCTTCAATTTTACCATCAAGCTGTTTTAAAGAATCCAGATTTTTATTTGGCTCAATTTGGTTTAGGTCAAATCTATATTCACAATGAAGATTTTGATAAAGCAATCTCTTGCTTTGAAAATGTCTTGGCTAAACAACCAAACAATTATGAAACCCTTCAAATTTTAGGTTCATTGTATAAACACGGTTCATTATATAAAAATTCAATGAATACAGCTACAGCAGCAAATGGTTCATCATCATCAAATCATCATCATAGCACCCCAAATAAATCATCACCAACTACTGCAAATACTCATGATCAAATTACATTAAAAATTAAAACAGTTTTAAAGAAGGCAATTGAAATTAATCCAAATGATTATAATAATTGGTTTGAGTTAGCTCAAATTTTAGAGATCTCAGAGGTTGGGGCTGCATTAGAGGCTTATGAAAAGGGTTTAGCTCTCTTAAAGAATGAAAATATTACACCAAGTTTAGAAATTTTAAATAATATTGCAGTACTTAGACACCAAAAAGGTTTAAACAGCGAAGCCGAGCAAACCTATTTAGATACCATCAAACAATCTGGTTATGAATTGGATCAATTCAAAGCTGTCAATGTTACCACCACTTATAATTTAGCTCGTCTTTACGAATCCATGGGTCAAATGAATAGAGCTGAAGAACTCTATAGAGGTATTATTAAAGAGCATCCAAATTATTATGATTGCTATCTTCGTCTTAGCCAAATATTTAAAAATCAAGGTGATACCTTTGAGGCCAATGAATGGATCAAAGAGGTTTTACATATCCAACCAAATTCGCAAGAAGCTTGGGCTCTCTATGGTAATCTTCATCTCTCAAAAGAAGAATGGTACAATGCTCAAAAGAAATTTGAACAAATTCTCGAAAACTCAGAAAACAAGAATGAAACCTATGCAACTTTATCATTAGGTAATCTTTACTACAACGCTAAATTTTCAAATCCAGACAAAGTCGAAAAATATCTTGGTAATGCCGAATCATTCTATCAACGTGTTCTCGGTAAAAACCCAACCAATATATACGCTGCAAATGGTATTGGTATGATCACTGCAGAAAAGGGTAATTTAAATCTTGCTAGCGATATCTTTTTACAAATCCGTGAAGCTGCTATCGATTGTATTCCAGTATCATTAAATTTAGCACATGTTTATATGGCCAGAGGTCTTATTGATAATGCAATTAAATTGTACGAAGGTTGTTTAAAAAAATCAAATTCACCAAAAGAAATCGAAACTACAATGCATTACCTTTCAAAAGCATATTTCGAAGCCAATCGTTTCTATGACTGCAAACAAACCCTCAAAAAGGCGATTCACCTCTACCCATACGATCCAGTAATTCATTTCAATTTAGCAATTTGTATTGAAAGTTTCACAAATGTATTTTTAGGTAAACATCAAAAGAATGCAGGTGAGACATTGGTAGTATTAAAAGAGTTGGAGTTTGCTCAAAAATTAATTTCAAATTTAGCCACCGTTAAACCAAATCCAAAATTAAAATTCAATCTTAACAAAGCAAAAGTTCATTTAGGTAGTATCGATAAATTATTAGCTAGAGTTGTTATAGAGTATGAAAGTTTATTAAAAGCTGAGCAAGAGTTATCAAAGAAGAGAGAATTAGCATTTGAAGAGGTAAAGAGACAAGAGGAGGAAAAGAGAAGAAAGGAAATGGAAATTCAAGCTGAACTCGAGGCAAGAGCAGAGTCTGAAAGAAAATTAGCCGAAGAGTTAGCAGAACAAACAAGAGAGATCGAAAAAACTTTAGCAGAATCTGAAAGAAAGAGAAAGAGTCCAGATGCTGACGATCAGGTAAGCGAGGACGAGGGTGAAAAGGAAAAGAAAAAGAAAGATAAAAAGAAAAAAGAAAAGAAAGAAAAGAAAGAAAAGAAAGATAAAAAAGAGAAAGATGGTGAGGGTGAAAAAGAAAAGAAAAAGAAAAAGAAAAAGGAAAAGAAGGAAAAGAAACACAAGAAAAAGAAATCTAAAAAATCTCATGGTGATGATGATGAAGAAATGCAAGAGGGCGATGAAAATAATAATATTGAAGAGGACGCAGGGGAAGAAGAAAATAATAAACAAGATAATGCAAGTGAAGATGAAAATAATAATGAAGAAAAAGAAGACGAAGTAGACACTGAGGTTAAAGAAAATGGTGAATCTGCTAAAGAAGATTTATTTGGTAGTGATGAAGAATAAATAAAAAAAAAAAATTAAAAAATAAAAAAAAAAAAAACTTAATTAAAAAAAAATTTAATTTAATTAAAAAAAAATTGTATTTATTTTTTTGAAAAAAAATTTTTTTTTCTTTTTTTTTTAATTTTTTTTTACTCTTTATTTTATTAAAAACATGGAAGATAGATTTTTAACAATATGGAGAAATATAATATTAAAGAAAAAAATATTGTCAATAATCAGGGACTCTAATAGGATTGAAAGCTACGGTAGACATAAACAATTTACAATAGAAGAACTTAGAGATTTCAGTGCAAGATATTACCTATTTTATGTTAATTTAATAGATGATGATGAACCAGGCCTAAGTACTGATTATATTGAACCTAAATTAATACCAGAAAATACAATCGAGTTGTTATTGGATCTAAATAAAAAAATTAAAGAGGATAGTTTGCAAACAAATGGGTGCAGTAATATCAAGGTTCTAAAGCTTTCAAGAAAATTTAAAAATGAGATCAATCCACATTGTTTACCATCATCAATCGAGAAATTAATTTTCTATGGTGACTATAATTTCCCAATTTTTAAAGAGTCTAATCATTCAAACGTTTTACCAGGCAATTTAAAGTATTTAGACCTTGGCTTTGGCTTTAACCAAATAATTCCAGCCGGTTGTTTACCAAATACTCTAGTTTCTTTAAAATTTAGCCGTAATTTTAATCAAGTTTTACAGGTTAAGTGTTTACCCGAGTCATTGCAAATATTAGGTAATGATTGTTTTGTTGTGCACTTCCAAAGAAAAAAATTTTAATTTTTATATATATATTTTTTTTAGAATTTGGGGAGAACTTTAACCAATCAATATACGACCCTGAAGGAAAAAAGACAATTTTACCAGATGGTTTAAAAAGCCTAAAATTTGGTTCAAATTTTAATCAAGGTATGTTTTATTAGTTTAATAATGGTTTTGTTTAAAATACTAACTTTTTTTTAAAATTATTTTAGAAATTGGAGAAAATTATTTAAATAAAAATTTAGAAGGTGTAGAGTTTGGTGATAATTTTAATCAAAAAGAATTGTTTCTAAATAATGGTTTAAAGAAATTAAAATTCAACTTACATTTCAATTCTAATGAATTTTTAGAGAAAAAACATGATGGTTTGGAATGGTTAGAATTTGGCAACGCATACGATAAACCAGTAGATAATATAATGAATTTTAAAAACTTAAAAAATTTGAAGTTTGGTTTTGGGTTTAATCAAGATATTAAAGGATTACCAAAGAGGTTAGAACATTTACATTTGGGTTTTAGGTTTAATCAATCACTTAATTTTTTGAAGAAACTAAAACAATTAAGAAACTTTACATTTTCAAAAAATTATGAATCTATAATTAGATATGACCAATTATTAAATTTATCAAGTTTAATAGAACTAAATTTTAGTAATGATTTTAATCAAAGCTTAGTAATTTTAAATAATGGAAATAAAGATAGTATAGCATCACCAACAAATACTACAGCCACCACATCCAAGGCAACCACCACTACCATCACCACCACCACAACAACAACCGCTGCTACCAATACTACCACATCTTCCTCTTCTAAAAAAAAAATAAGCGAAGGTGATTTTAAAAAATTATTAAAAAAGAATAATTTAAAATTATTCAAACAAAAGCTTTACATTTATAATAGCCAAATAATAAGAATCAATTTCGGAAATTCATTCAATAAAAGATTAGAAAAATCATGGTTACTCGAAAGCGGTTTGCAAGAGATTTATATAGGTACATCATTTAACAATCAAATACTTCAAGATACCCTACCAAGGCAGTTAAAGAAATTAATTTTTTCAACAAGTTCCCATTTTAATCAGGAAATATTAAAAGATTCATTGCCAAATTCAATTGAAGAGCTCCAGTTTGGTTACCAGTTTAATAATAAGCTATCATGCAAAAATTTACCAAAGTCATTAAAGGTTTTAAAGCTATTGGGTCAATTTAACAAGCCACTAAAAGATTTACCAGAAGGATTACAGTACTTAGAGTTTGGAAACAGTTTTTGCCAAATAATATTACCAAATCAATTGCCTTCAAATCTCTCCACTCTTATTATTGGAGCAGGTTTTTCTAATGAGCCGGGCAGTATATCTGAAGGAGTTTTGCCAGATTCAATTACATTCTTAAAGTTTTCTTCAGATGTTTTATTGGACTTTAAATCACTGCCTCGAAAATTAGAAAAGTTTATAGTTCAAGAATTCAAACCATATTATTTTGATAAAAATTTTTTACCAAATTCTTTAAAGTGGTTCGAAATACAACATTATCCTGACTCATCAAGTGATCCATGTTTTGAAAAAACATTATTTTTAAATGAGGGTTTAGAAGTTTTAAAAATCAATTATATTTCTATTGATTCGATAAATTCCTCAGATTTAATTCAGTTTCCATCAAGTTTAAAAAAATTAATTATACATATAAAATACCCATATGCAGTGTTTGGCGCAGAAGTTTTAAATAATGAATCATATAATCTAAATAGGCGATATGAACTTCCAAAATATTGTAATTTAATTCTTAATCGATTAAATTAGATAAAATAGTTTTTTTTATAAACCATCAATAAAATTAATGTCTCCAAAAAAATTAACCATTATTTTTAAAAAAAACAAAAAAATGGGTCAAATATTACTGTTATAAATTTTTTATATAATTTCTTTATTTTTTTTTTATGGGCTATAAAAAATATTTTTGTTTTATTATTTTACATTATATACACTGGTATTTATTCTCTATTTACAAATAATATTTTTTTTTTTTTTTTTTTTAAATTTAGGGTTTTTAAATATTTAAATTTTTTGATAACCACTCCATACCCTCGTAAATACCTTGGCCATTAAGGGCAGATGTTGGTTGAATATACCATTTTCTTTCTTTCATCTTCTCCAATTCTAAATAGCAAGCTAATTCAGAAACACTCATTGCATTAGTTTGGTCTTGTTTATTTGCAAAAATTAAAAATATGGTGTCACGTAATTCATCTTGTACTCTAAGGGTTTCAATTTCATGCTTAACTTCGTCAATTCTTTCTCTATCGCTGCTATCTACGACAAATATTAAACCTTGTGTACCTTGATAGTAATGTCTCCAAAGGGTTCTTAATCTTTCTTGACCACCAACATCAAATATAGTACAACTGATATTTTTATATTCTAATGTTTCTACATTGAAGCCTATGGTTGGTATAGTGGATACAACATCACCAAGTTTTAATTTATAAAGAATAGTTGTTTTGCCTAAAATGAATAAAATTTAATATTAAAAAAATATTAAAAAAAAAAAAAAAAAAAAAAAAAAAATATTACCTGCACTGTCTAAACCTAACATAAGCAATCTTGAATCTTTTTTTCCTTCAAATAATTTAAAAATATTGGAGAATAATGATGAAATTGAGTTTATTATGAAATCTAACATTTTTATATATAGTTTTTTGTTTTTATTTATATTTATTTATTTATATTTATTAATATTTATTTATATTTATTTAATTTTTTAATGATTATAAAATTAAAATTTTTTCAATTTATATTTTCACATTTTATTGATTTTAATATTAAATTTTATTAAAATTATAAAAAATTTTTAAACACATAGTTTTGTCGAGTTTAAGGTGGTAAATTATATTAAAAATTACCACGTTTTTTTTTTTGTCAAAAAACGCGTGGTGGTTTTGATGAAAATTTATTTTTAAATTTTCACTTTTTTCATAAAAATTTCTTATTTTTCAAATTAAAAAATTAAAAAATAAAATTTCATATTACCATCCAAAACTTAAACAAAATTTTAAATTATTTTTTTAAATAAAATTTAATAAAACCAATATTTTATTTATATAATTTGTCTTAATATTTTTATATATTAAATTAAAACACTAATTAATAGGTTTTTTATTTATTGATATATTGTAAATATTAAAAAGGTGTTGTCAATAAAATTTAATATTTATGTTACAAAAAAAACTATAATATTTTTATTTCCTTTTTTTAGATAAAATAAAATTTTATGATGTTTATTTAATTTTATTTTATGTTGGTTATTTTTTAAAAAAAAATCCGTTTTTTTGTATTAATTGTTAACCTTTGATTAATTTGTTGATGATCTGATTGATCAGGTCCATCTACCTGTTTTTGAACTGGTTGTACCTGTTTTTGAATTGGTTTTGCCTGTTTTTGAGTTGGTTGTACTGAAATGACAGGTTGATTTGTTGGCTCTTGATTTGACTGCTTATTTGTGAGTTGATAATAATTGATTTTCTTTGTTGTATTTTTATTGTCGGATTGGGTTATTAGTTCTATCTTGCCAATTGAGTGTGGGTTTGATGGTATTACCTTTTTCCATCGATTACTGTTAGGTTTGAGTACTCTTATTTCTACATATAGTTCTTCCAGTTTGTTTGTTGTTGATATTAATAGTACTTGTTCCCAACAGAATAGATCGAATTTTTTCTGTTTGCTCTTTTTTGTACTTTTCTTGAACCGAGTACTATTTCACCTTTTTTGCTGATGGTACTGGCTATTTCAGTTTCGTTGGTTAGTATGTCCATTCTTTTTTATTATTACTGTAATTCTTTACTTCATAATATTTTGTATCTGAATCTGCTAGAATTTCTCTAAAGTTGTTTTCTGTGAATTGTGTTGTAATGTGAATTTGGCATACGTACTTCCATTTTCTCTTTTTATACAATCTCTCACCTATAGTTGTTATGTTTTCTAATATGTTTTGGAAGTCTTTGTATGTTTTGGTGTTGTTGGTGATTTTATTACTAGACTTTGCGACATGATTGTTTTTATTATTATAAATTTTTTTTAAAAACCAAAAAAAAAATAAAAAAAATAAAATTTTTTTTTAAAATTAAAATAAAAATTTATTTAACAAAGATTTCCTAAATATCTATTCTTTATTTCCAAAGAAATCTTTTTTTTTTTACTTGTTTTGGGGAAAAATTTTTTAATTTTTTCAGCAATATAAAAATGAAAATTTTCATTTCAAAAAATAATCAAATACTTAATTAAAAAAAATAAAATGAAATTCATCATTGTTATATTATTAGCTTTCTTAGCTTTCGCCACTGCTAGGGTTACTTTCGAAAGTTCAACTAGTGATTGTGATTTTACCTTAGATGCAGATAAATGTAAACCTATTCAATGTGCTATCCCTCCTTCTGCTATTAAACTTATTGGCAATAAAAAATATGAATCAGGTTATGCCTACCTAGCTGGAAACACCTGTAGTTCACTTATCCAAAAGGAAATTGAAATTATCTGTAATCATTCAATTGCAATTCCTTCCGATGGTAAAAATACTTTTACTGCTATGTGCTATGACTTTGATAGCAGCAGCTCATCAACCCTTTATGTTAGCATAAATATGAAAAAAAAAAAATTGCATAAAAATGAAAAAAGTTTGGTTTGAGGTGGTTTGACCCCGACTTTTAGGACAGGAAATTTCCGAAGAATGAAATGTATTTGGGTTATTATATAAAAATTTCAGGTTATATTGGATACAAAAGTCTACTACTATGTAAACTTTATTTTTAAATGAATACATTTAAAACTATGGATAAGGTTATATTAATCAAATATACCCCCACATTATTTAAAATAGTTAATGGAGTATAGGTAAAAAAAATATAAAGAATTTTAATTTTCAAAATTAACAATGGTATTTTTTATTTAGTAACTTTTTTTAACCCATTAATGATTATAACAAACATTGATTTATTATATTTGGAAAAGAGAATCATTTTTTTTTTGGTGCTAAGGATAAATAAATAAAAGATCAGTAAAATATTTATTTATATTCTAACAAAAAAAATTTTTATAAAACTTACAGCTCTTATTTCATCTATGGTGATTACACTGTTTTTATCCCTATCCAATATACTGAAGAAAATATTGGTAATATTTTCACATTTAGAATTACCGATTTTTGGTTCTTTTTTGAAGAAATTAAATGCTATACATATTTAAATTTATTATACTTTTACAAAGTAATTTATTTTAATGAATTAAAAAAAAAAAAAGTTTAAATATTTTTAATAAATTAAAAAAAAATTAAAATTTTAATTAAATAAAAATAATTTATTTAAGAAAATCACTCAACAAATTCCTTACTTGTTTTTATTATTAGAATTTATTAGACCCTCCTAATTTGTAAGAGAAATTAATTTGCAACCCCTCATTTATCTTTTTGATGGCAACATAATGATGTTTTTTTTTAATCTTATAAATTTTAAATTTAACCTAACATAAATTTTAATGATGGTAGGAAAAAAATTTATATATAAAAAAAAAAAAAAAAAACATTTTCATTTCTTAATTTTTTTTTTGTCGAGACCCCCTTTCATTTATATTTTGTTTCAAAAAAAAAAAATTTGTATTAAAAGTAATTTATCATTTTTTAAAAGTTTTAAGCTTTCTGTGAGGTGGTAATATTGTTAGCATTTTTATTAAATTCAAAAAGGAAATGTGCAAATTAAACTCCCTCAAAAATTTTTGATATAAAAAGAAGAAAAAATTAAAAATCGCCAATTGGATGTTAATAAATAATTTTTTTTTTTTTTATTGTTTTTTTTATAAAGAAGTGTTTTGTGTATTTTAAAATTTTGTAAATAAAAGAAGATAATTTAATAAAAAATGGGGTTGGTGAAGTGTTTGACTTTACCAACTGCACAATAAATTTTTTTTTTTTTTTCAAATTTTTTAAATTTTTTAAATTTTTTAAATTTTTTATTTTTAAATTATTCACGAATAATATTATTAAATCAAACAATATAATAATAAATAAAATAAAAAATACTGTATTAAAATGGCAGTTATTTGATAAAGCGCAATATTTAAATTTAAAAATAAATTTAACAAAAAAATATATTTAATTACATATTAATAATATTAAAAATTTATTAATTTAAAACATATAAAAATATGATTAAATAAATATTATGACAGTTATGCACAATTTCAGTACAACCACTTCATCTCAACACGATTATCAAGAAAAACAAGTACAAAAAGTACAGCAAATTCAAAAACAGGTACAATCAGTCCAAAAACCGGTACAACCAACTCAAAAACAGGTAGATCAACCTGACAAATTGGGTCATCATCAACAACAAAACAACACAAACAAATCACATTAGATGCATTTTTCCAAGAAAAACACAGCTAAAAATAAGAGTAGACCTAACAATTGCAGAAAATGAAAAAAAATACATAATTAAAACAAATAAAATGAAATTCATCATTGTTTTATTATTAGCTTTCTTAGCTTTCGCCACTGCTAGGGTTACTTTCGAAAGTTCAACTGGTGATTGTGATTTTACCTTAGATGCAGATAAATGTAAACCTATTCAATGTGCTATCCCTCCTTCTGCTATTAAACTTATTGGCAATAAAAATATGAATCAGGTTATGCCTACCTAGCTGGAAACACCTGTAGTTCACTTATCCAAAAGGAAATTGAAATTATCTGTAATCATTCAATTGCAATTCCTTCCGATGGTAAAAATACTTTTACTGCTATGTGCTATGACTTTGATAGCAGCAGCTCATCAACCCTTTATGTTAGCTTCACTATTTTATTATTAGGTTTATTAGCTGCTTTATTATAGAGATTAAAAATTATTGTTATTGTTTATCGAAAAAACTACACCCCAAATGTCCACACTTCTTTATTTAAAAACTCAATTGATTACTAAAACAAATTAAATAAAAACGATATTAATGAATAAATGAAAAAAAAATTAAAATAAAAATAAACTTAGACTAACTCTGATATATTTGTTTTTTTAAAAAGAGAGAGGTATACTTTAAATTAATAATTTTGATAATACTTTTATTAAAAAATATATTTTTAAATTTTTATTATTTCATTATTTTTTTATAAAAAAAAAAAAATTTCTTTTTTTTAAATTAACAAATGCAATATAAAAAATAATTATGAATATTTAAAAATCAATTAATGAAAATTATAGTTTTTTTTTTGATCCGCATTATTTATTACTCTTTTGATTTTACTATATTTTTTATAATAGTGGATCTATATAAATTAATTACTCTTTTAATTTTACTATTGTTAGTTTCTTTAATTCATATGTAAACTGTGGTTAAAACCCCCATTTCTTTTTTAATCACTTTAGATTCATTTCTTTTTGTGGTAAATTTCATTTTTAATTTTTTTTAAATTTAATATTTTAATTTAAATTTTTTATTTTTTATTTTTTTAATTTTCATTTTCATTTTCATTTTTTTGTTTTTTAATTTAAAAACTTTTTTTTTTTTTTTTTTTTTTTTTTCTTTATTATTTTATCAATATACTTATAATTATATATATTTATTTATTTTTTATAGTATTCTATTCAATAAAAAAATTTAATTTCACCAATATTTTTTTATAATAATATAATAATCAACACCACCAAATAAATCAACCACTCTTCATTCTAATACAATAATGGATTTTGTTTTTATCTTTTTTGCTGCAGTAATTAGTTTTTTACTTGGTTTTATTTATAATAGTGTAGCCAAATATGTACAATTAAAAAATCAACTACAAGCCAAAAAAGAATTGGAAAAAGATCAACTATTTAAGATCTCAAATTTAAAACATCAAATTAAAAAATTTGATTTAGAAAAAAAAATCCACCATGATCAACTATCAATTCAATCAAAGAAACAAGAAATCGTTGATCAAATAAATAAAGGTGAGCATGTTAAATTAATTAATGCTATAGATGACCAATCAAATGAAATTGGGCAATTATTTAGTTTAATAAACCAACAAAAACAATCAATTCACGCCCATGGTATAAAACAAGGAAAATTGGTCGAAGAAAGAGACTCACTTAAGGTTAAATTAGAGGATGAAATTAGAAAGTCTAATGAACTTCAGGAGAAAATATTAGAAAAAGAGAGAATTATCCAAATGGTCGAAAAAAAGATTGAAGTAGAGCAACAGGTTTTACTCCAGCTCTCAATTGAAAATAATGAAGAATTGGAAAAATTAAATTTTAAAGAGGGTCAATTAGAAGAAAATAATATGAACATTAGAGAACAGGATCCATTCGATAGAGAGCCAATAGATATGGATGCAAATAGCGAAATTTCAGATATTGATTCAAATTCAAATTGATGGCGATAAAATTTATAATTTAATATCTTCTTTCAATTTTCTTTATGAAATTGAGGAAGAATTAATTATTAACTATATTGTTTCAATCGATGTTTCAAATTTATTATTTCGGTAAAGCTGATAACAGCTAACAAGTGTACCATCAAAGGATCAAATATTTTTCAAAAATTTTAAGACTTATTTCATTAGTTTCAGTTCAAAATGTTCTTGTTTCAAATTTTTCATTTAAAAGCTCATTCAATTAACCACCAGCACCACTTGGGGATTTCAATTCCAATTATTTTAGAAAAGGGTCTCATTCATAATTCTCATTTAAAAGCTCACAATTCACCACCTCTGCCACCACCACAATCCTTCAATGGAACCACCATCATAGTTTTTACAGAATAATTCAATGAGTAGGAAATGTTATAAATTAGTGTTTAGCACAGATTCTCCCAGTCAAAAGCAATCATACAGAATGGATTTTTTAAACCATTAAAATATTTTTAAAAACTAGTCAATACAAATCTATCTTATTAGATCAAAAATAATTTAAATTTAATAATAAAAAGATGTAAATAACTTATTTCTAGAGTTCGAAAATTATCGTTATCTCTATTTTTACCGATTATCTTAATCGTGTTCATTATCCATTTTTTAAAAAAAAAATTATCCTTTTTTTATCTTTTTTTAATTTTTTATTATCCACTTTTATCTTTTTCTATATTTCCTGATTTTAATGTGGCTAATCTGAAGCATCTTTAAATTTAAAATTTGGGTAAAGTGAAATTTTGGAATTTTTCGAAAAAGTGCCTGGATGGCTCAGTAGGCAGAGCGAGCGGCTGTTAACCGCTAGGTCCATGGTTCGATCCCATGTCTAGGCGATTTTTTTTTTTTTTTTTTACAAGGGTTTAAGATCTCCCTGAAGATTTTTTATAATATTTTTGGCCAAAAAACCGGATAAATTAAGTTTTATCAAATAGTTTTAGCACTGTCCAACAGCTTTTTAAAAGCTATATCAATGTATATTAATAATACACCACAAAACACAGATCAAAAGAATTTAGGTCGTATTAAAGATTATTAATCTTCTATCATATTAAAATTAAGTCTGCAACAAAATCAAAAAATCATTCGAATTAAAATGTAATTTTTTATTAAAAAATATAAATTTTTTTTTTTATTTATTAAAATATAAAAATTTGATTTATATATATTTAAAAAAATTAATTTCCTCATTGGTTTTTTCTGGTGGAATAAAACCCAATATTATTATTGTGAGGAAAATGTATACGAAATCTTGTGAAATAGATCACCTTCAAATAAAAAAATATAAAATTTAATAAACAATAAAATAAATAATTTTAATTAAAAAAATTGTTATAAAAAACAAAATTGAAATATTTTATTTATCTTGGTTTTTTTTGAAAGGAATTTTATAAATTTATAGATCTTTAAAATAAAATCCTAATAAATAAAAAAAAAAAAGAGTTATAAATTTAATTTAAAAAAAAAAAAATAATAAAAAATTTATTTTTTTATCTTGAATTTATGTTATTATTTCTATTAGTATTGCTATTATTTCTATTATTATTATTGTTATTACTATTATTATTGCTATTATTATTATTATTGTTGTTTAATAAATTGTTTTTCTTTTTTTCTATTTGTTGTAAATTTTCGACTTTTGTGAATTTATCTGGTGATAAAGTAAAGTATAACCACATTGCATCACGGAATCTAATTTTGTATTGCTTTGGTGAAATAACAGTTGGAACTTTACCACCACCACCCATAATACCTGATTGTTTAACCTTCATTTCTAAAGCTTTATCCCAAGTGAACTTTCTCATATAATCTATAATACCAACTACCAATTGATTATTTTGAGTATCTATACCTGATAATAAAGAGTAATCCATAACATTTAATGATGATAAAAATGCTGTATCATTCCAAACTGCTAATGCAACTCTAGTTTTATCGTATTCTCCTAAACAAATGGGTGATGCAAAGGAAGCTTGTAAAAGGTTTTCATCCAAGAGTACTTCGGATTCGTTCTTTACCAATCTACCACGGAGTGATCCTTTAAGATCATAAGTTTTTGAAATTGATTTATTGTGGAAAAGGTTTTCCATGACTATTAAATCTCTTTTGATTGATTTACCATTTGAATCTTTCCAACGGACAGTGAAGACACCAAGAATTTTGCAAAGTGATGTTGGGATTTGATTAAGGAATGATTTGCAAATATATTCGAAATATAAAGGAGCGAAATCTAAAAATGATTCCAATTCAATACGACTAACTTGTTTAAGAATGAAACGATCATCTAATGTTTTACTCCATGATGAACCACTTTTACCACCTTTTGCATTCCAGATTTTAGATCTAGTCAAAGATTGAATGAAATCCTGATCACCAACCATATATTCTCTTAAAGCATGAAACTGTACTGGATAATAAGATGAACAGAAAATATTTACCTCGTAACCATTCTTTTCAAATTTAAATCTACTTCTAATTTCTTTACGTTGAATTGATACCATTAATTTTGATAACCTAATATTCTTTTCTGAATAAATATCTGATAATACATCATCATCTAAACAATCATCATAAATTAATTCATCTTTATAATCTTCAATTTTTTCATTTATTGATGTATCATCTTGAATTTTTAATTCCTCAATTGTTGCTGTTGTAAATTCTAAATCTTTTTCTTGTTTTTCATTTTGTTGTTTTAATTCTTTTTCCTCTTTATCCTCCTTTTCATCTTTTTCATTATTATTATTATTTATTGATGGTGATGATATTGATGATGATGATGAATTTAATTTATGTTTTTTTTCTTTTTCTAAAATTGTTGAAATTGGTGAAGTTGAATTTAAAACTTTCTTTTTATCAAATGAAGTTGATAATGGTGAAATTGAAATTGGGGAATTTGATTGTTTTTTATTTTCACCTTGTAAACTCTTTAAACTATCAAGAATTGGTTTATCTAAAATATTTAAACTTGTAGGTCTTAAAACTGGTGAGTTTTGTAATGATTGAGATTGGGATAATGGATGAGATGGTTGATGTTCTTGTTGTTCTTGTTTTTCTTGTTGTTCATATTGTTTTTCAATCTCGCTAATCTTTTTCAATTCTTCTTCTAATAAAGTTTTTAATGCAGTTTTAAAGTCAGCACTTGATAGAGTATAAGCAATAGTTGTACTAGGTTCATTTTCGAATAAGGCAACATTATCTGTACTTTCTAATAAAAGATATGGCATTGTTGGTCCTAAAATTTTAGTTTGAGAAATAGATGTTACAATATTTGTAATGGTGTCAATAATTTTTAATGGTTGTTTCTTTGCTGGATCCTTTGATAATCCATTTGGAGAATAATTCATTGAAAGATTACTTGAACCATTTACTGAAGGTGGTATAGCTGATACAGTTGGGATGTTATTATATGAACCAAAGCCAGAAATTGCAAAATTTAAACTTTGATGATTAAGTGGTAATGTTAAATCAGTTTCCACAGAATTATAGTTATTATTAATTGTTGGTAATGATAATGTTGCAGCATTTATACCTTGACTACTTTTATTTAATACAATTGATGGTGATAATAATTGATTATTATTGTTATTGTTATTAGTATTATTATTATTATTATTATTATTATTGTCATCATGTAAATTATTTGAACTATTATTATTTGAAATACTATTTGTTTCACTTAATGAATCAATTGTATTTTGTTCATTATCTTTATTTTCTAATGATTCATCATCTTCTTTTTCTTCTGTATCATTATTTTCCTTTTCTTTTTCTTTTTGTTGTTGTTGCTGTTGCTGTTGTTGTTGTTGTAATTGTAATTGTAATGGTGATGGTTGAACACTATATGATGATGCAAATTGTGGTGGTTGTACAAATGATGATGGAAATTGTGGTTGTGATAAAAGTGATGATGATAATTGTTGTGTTTGTGGGGTTTGGTTTTGAATATTATTTTTCTTTGAACGATGATATGGGGTACTATCACTGAGACCACTTAATTGAGAATTCCATGTCATAAAATTAGCATACAAAACCTTTGTAAGATTAATGAGCGTTTCATTACCATCAGTTGATGACTCTGCTTGTTGAATTAAAGTTTCAATTTTATTACAAATTAATTGTCTTTCTAAAGTTAATGATGGAATTAATTCGTGAATTCTATCCTGATTATCCTGACCCAAGTCACAAAGTTTCTCTTGAATTGCATCATATACTTGAATGGCACATTGATTCATTAATTCTAATTGTTTGATACGAAGTTGAAGCTTTTGTTTTTCAGTGTGACAAGATTTTAAGTTCTTTGATGGTAAGGAAAGTTCAAGAGTAGCCAATGGTTCATAAGAAAAAATTGCTGCAAAATCTTGATAATAAAAATAAGAAATATGATCTTTGGAGGCATTATGATTGCATTCTGGTGTAATATCACCACTTTTGATTGGTAAGAAACCAAAGAAACAGAGTTCTAAAAATTTACCAAATGACATTTCCCAAGCTTCTTCTGACATTTTATTCTCTTGACTAAATTTATTACAAATTTTACAAAGATTGATAACAGTGATATTTGAACGTTGTGGAAATCTTTGCTGTTGTTGTTGCTGTTGGATTGTAGCTGGAATAGTCTGAGTTTTTTGAATACAAACATTTATACGAGTAGTGGAATTCATAAAAGTTCTTTCGTGTTCTGATAATGGACGGTTACATTCTTTAATGTTACATACATGATAACTAAAACAAAATTTACTAAGAAATTCACCTAAAGTTAAATCGTTCTCTGTATAAAAGTTGATTGAATGTAATTCGAATGGAATACATTGGGTTGAATTGCAAAAGATTGAATGTGTATAAACAATAGATTGATGGTCATACATTGATTCATTTTCGATTGGGAAATACATTTTATTTTGTTTAAATGCTTCTGATGTACCTATACCTAAAACTTCATCATCTGATGTATATTGTAAAACTGATTGTTGTTGGCCAGTATCAGAATGTGGTTTATAAAAACTTTGAAGTAACATTTTCTTTGTTGGTATATGTTGACTTGTAAATTTATATTTCCATGGTATAGTTGGATAAATTTTTGGTAGTGGGAATTTAATTTGTGGTGAACAAGATAAGTTTTGACCATTATTGTTTGTAATATAGAGTGGATTTGGTGTTGATGATTGATCTAAAAGATATTTTAATTCTAAATAGGCATGATGTAATGAATAAATGCAGAATCTAAGAATTTTCTTTATAATCTTTAAAGTTTCTAAATTTTCTCCTCTAATTGTAATGGTTGAACCCAATTCAGTAGGACACTTTTCAAAATACATTAATGTTTTTTTACCAAAAACACCTTCTTCTTTTAAACCAACTTCGGAAAAGGTTTTAACTCTAAATTGACCACATGATCCAAGTGTAGTTGGTAAAGCTGTTGATGCTGACAAACTTGTTGATTTTACTGGAGTTGACATCATTGGACTGTTGCTTGGATTGATAGATGGTGATAATCCATTATTTGGTGTAGCATTAGCCGGGTATATAATATCTAATGTTGGTAAAACTTCACCACCTAAACATCTACCTAATCTTTCTAAAAGTTTTGGTTTTACATTTAAAGCTAAAGAAATTCCGGCTTCCAATAAGAAATCTTGAGCATGTCTTGATACTGTTTTTTCAACCAATACAAGGTCAGGTTTTCTTTCTGCAATCTTTGATACTAAAATACGGAGATAATCTTTTTCTTGTTGTAATAATTGATCAAAATAAAGGAATTTATTTTCGACTCTTTGAAACTCTACTGAACAACTTAATAATAATATTTTTGGATTTGAAAATGAATCTTTCATCTTTTTATGGGTTAAAATTTTTGTCATAACAATACCATCGATATAATCACATTCTAATTTATTACCACCTGGAATTTTTTTAATCTGTTTTTAAAAAAAAAAAATTAATAAAATTATTTTAAATTTATAAAAAAAAAAAATCTATATTTACTTTAATATATTCGTTTGTGGACATTTTATCACCGTTAATTACTTGAATTTTTACATTATCAGTTGCCTTTTTAGCCAAACCTATAATTATTGATTTCCATGAACCATCAATATTATTTTTTTCTAATTCTTGCGATACAATATTTCCCATGTGTTGAATATAAAAAGACATTTGAGGAGTATTTGATATTTTAGATCTTTCCTTTTCTTCAATTTCTTTTTGTTGAGAAGTTGATAATAATGATAAAAGGTTACCTGCTTCACTATTTTTCTTTTTAAAACCAAATGTACTTATTAGATCATTTGAACTTTCATAATATTTCTTTGGTAAAGGATATTTTTCTAAAAATTTAACCTTATTTGTAGTTTTTGGATGACTTTTTAATGATATAATTGAAGGATCACTAAAAAACAAAGAATTTGGTGCAATAATAATTGTTTTATTTGAATTATTATTACTATTATTATTATTAATATTGTTATTATTATTGTTATTTGAATTATTTTGTTGTTGTGGTTGTTGTTGATTTTTATTTGGTGAAAATATTGTTTGAGCATAATTGTTATTAGGTGGTGATGGTTGTAATGAAGGTGGTTGAATTGAAAAAGTTGGCAAAGAAGTTTTTAGAGGATGATTAAATGTTGGTACAACAACAGGATTTAATTGATCTGATTTTGGTGGTGATGATTCAATTTTTGGTAAATTTGAAAATGAAGATGAAAGTTGAGGTGTATGGCTATTGGATCCACTACCACTGTTATAATGACTTCTTGCTGAATTTGGTGGTGATATCGATGATGAACCAGCTGCCAATGTACCTTTGTTGTTAATATTATTATTATTATTATTGTTATTGTTGTTATTATTTCTATTTGGTATTTTAAAAAATGGAAGTGATGACATTGAAAATGATGTTGTAGAGGTTTTTTGTGGCATACTATATCTTGGATCTACTTCAACTGTATCCTGTTGTTGTTGCTGTTGTTTTTGTTTTGAATGATGATGAATTGAAATATCATTAGATGATGATGAGAGTTTTGATTCGACATCAACAACATCGGTGGCAGATGAGTGTGAAGTTTTTAAAAACCCATTATCCTCATTATCAGAACTACTTGATGAAGAAGTTTCATAATCTAAATTATCGTAATTACCTTCTTGATCACTAAAGTATACTATAGCCTCGTCAATAACTTGTGGTGATAATACCGATGAAACTGATACATTTGAGTTACTTTGATCAGTTATTGATGTGTTTGTATTATTTGAATTACTAGTGTTATTATTGTTATTATTATTGTTATTATTATTGTTATTATTATTATTATTATTGTTAACATTACTACCAAAACTTCTACTATTTTTAAATGGTGAAGTAAAATAATTTGTTGGGCTGAGAAGAAATTTACTTGGTAAACTTGTTGTTAAATTTTGACTATAATTTTCACTATTATGTAAATTACTATTAAGTGCTTGAATATGTTCATTATAATTTTCGAAACTACCATCATATAAATTTGATTGTAATTGATTATTTAAATTAAAACTTGTTGCATTTAAATTTGATTCGTTATAAATTTCGTTATTAAAATTATTAAAATTATTTTGATTAAAGTAATTATTATTATAACTATGATCATAAGCTTCACTTCCTCCATTATTATTATTATTATTTGCATTGATATTATTATTGTTGTTGTTGTTATTATTATTATTATTATTATTATTTGAACTATTATTACTATTATTACTATTATTACCAAAGAGTAACGAAGCTGCAAACGGATTTATATTTAAATTCAACACACCACCTGTATTATTTGAATTTGTATTTGTATTTGTATTATTAATATTACTAAGTGGCTCGCTACTTGTTAATGATAACACAGCACCCGTAATTGGATCATATTGAATACCCTCTAAATCTTCATCTGGTGTCATATATCTATTATAGCAAAAATTGCATACTCTAATTTGTTCACCTTTATTATCCTCTAATGTTTTCTCTGAACACTTCCAACAAAAAATTTGCCCACATAATCTACAATGATGTCTTCTTTTAAATGTTGTAAACTCTGCAGAACACTCGTAACAAACTGCTGATGATGCATCTGGCATCCAAAATTTCTATAATAACAATAATTAATATTAATATTAATATTAAAAAAAAAACAAAAAACAAAAAACAAAAAACAAAAAACTTTTTATAATTACCTTATCTTCAATATTTGGTAAAGGTTTTTGAAATTTTGATCTAAATGCATTGATAAATTTATTTTGAGCTATATTTAAATTTATTAAATTATTATTATTATTATTATTATTATCATTACTATTATTATTATCATTATTATTATTATTATTGATATTATTATTGATATTATTACTACTATTATTATTTTTATTTTTATTTTTATCAATTTCATTATTATTTTCTTTTAATATTTGACCAGATGATTGACCTGCAATACTTGGTGAATGAACTCTTCTTTGTCCATTATTTGTAGCAGTATTGTTAAATGGTGAAGATGATCTTGGCTTGCTTGTATCGTAAATCACCGGATACGAATAAAATCTTTGTTCATCGCTATATTCGATTTCTGGTAATGGTCCAAAGTCTCTTTGATTGTCATCTGATCCAAAAAATCTAGATATAAAATTTGATGAAGTGGATTGAGGCGTCTTTCTATCTAAATGGTGAAACTCTGCCATTATATTGTTATATACCTCTTTTTTTTATTTTTAATTATTTTTATTTATTTATTTCTCAAATATTATTATTGTTTACTATTATTTTTAACTATTTAAAACCAATTAAAAAAGAAATTTAAAATAAAACGACAGAGAAAACTATATAAAAGATAACAAAAAAAAACTATTTATAAATTTATAACTAAATAAATATAAATTAATAAATTTATTTAGAAATAATATTATATGATAATATTATTTAAATATTATATATATATAAATATATAATGTAATATGTAATATAGTGTACAATATATTAAAAAATGGTTGTAATAAAATAAAAAAAATAAAAAAAATAAAAAATAAAAAAAAATTTAAAAAAATAAAAAAAAAATTGGTAAAAAAAAAAAAAAATTTTAAAAAAATCTTTTAATTAATTTTATAAAAGTATTTATGTTTTTATTTTTATATAAAGTTTCATACTTCTTTAAGCAAACAAAATAATTTTTTCACTAATACAAACACATCGCTATATAAAAACATTCCACATATATACACACCACACTCACTCACCACACATTTTATCAAATTTATAAATATAAATGTATAAATAATTTACAAATTAAATTAAATGTATTGATAAAAATAAAATTTTTAATTTTTAATTTTTATTTTAGTTTTTGTTTTTTTTGTTTTTTTTTTTTTTTTTTTATTTCTTTATAAAGAAAATATAAATAAAATTATTATATTTAAAATTAAGATCAAGCAAAAGGATGAAGCTTTAAAAGATGAAATAGAATCGGATGGTTCATCGCTGGAGTCGTCTTTAATTGGATATTCTAAAAATGACATGGTACTATTTACACTAAGAGTCAATGAACCATTAACAATGTCAAGCTTGTTTGTGTAGGTTGCTCCGAAATCAAGTCTTTGGGCTTTTTCACCAGTCAAACCTGTTAATGTAATAGTCTGTTCCTTATTGGTAGTGTAGAAGGCAACCAAAGTGGTGTTGGTTGTGGTCTTTTTAAATGTATAGAATACCAAACCGTCTTGTACTCCTAAAATTTCGGATTTTAAGTTTTCAGGCTTTGTCAAGGTTAGACCAGTGATTTGGAATACCATTTCCAATTCTTTAAAAGCATCTTTTTTATTTAGAGATCCAGTAAGTAAACCGTAATAGTTGATACTTGAGTCGGTATTACTGCTTGGGTTTGGAATGTCTGCAAGTGAATAAATAAAGGATTTATCAAAGTTACTAAAAATATCCATGAACAAACGTTTGACTATATAGTTTGCTTGTAAAGTCTCTCCTTTATCTGTATTGTTGGAGCTCCATCCCCAAGATGACGAAAATACCATAGGTGCCCCTGCTGTTTTTAAAACTTGGTTCAAAGCACTTGAAACCAAAAGATAGCTTTGGTTTTGGTCTGCAAAGTCAATTGGTAAGGTGTTTGTAGTGCTCTCTGGGTATGCTGTGTATGGCTGATATGATGCTGTATATCCTTTAAATAAATCTAACTTTACCAAATCGTCAATCATATTGTTTGTATCGTCTGGTGAATAGTAACCAAACTCTGAAAAGCTGCCAACTGATAGTAAACCATCCAATTTATTTGCTTTAAATACATCAACACATGCTTCAAATAAAGAACTATAATCATCTGCACTGGATGACTTCCAATATAAATCATCGTTCATCTTGTCCCAGACCTGCCAATACTTGACAAATGGATATCTTTTGGCCATCTCTAATAACACATTTGCAAATACATTGTTATCTTTTGGTGGATAGAAGGGCGAAAACTCACCATCATCTGTGGTGTAGACACTGGCCCACTTTGGTGCACCTGTAAAATAGACGATAGTATTCAATCCTGATGCCTTAATTTGCGACATGGGTGCATCCAAACTCTCCCACTTAATCGGTTCATTTTCCTGTGGCTGCAATTCATCGAATCGAATCCCAATTCTAATCCAGTTAACTTTATTCAAAGCCTTAATAAATGCAATTTGTGTACTTACACCATCACTAGAGAATAAATTAAATTCGCAATTAATACCAAAAAAATCCAAAAAATTTATATCCCTATTTAAACTTTTAATTAAAACTTTATTATTTTGGCCATTAATAAAAATAAAAATATTTAAAATAATAATTAAAATTAATTTTATTTTCATTGTGTTTAAATTAATAAATAAAACTAATCAATTTATTATATATTATTGTTGTTTCTAAAATTTACAAAATAAAAAGCTAAAATAAAAAAATTTTATAATAATTAAAAAAAAAAAAAAAAAATTAAAAAAAAAAAAAAAAGATATTTAAGATTTAAAAAAAGAATTACGAGAATTGTTTTATAAATATAAATATATAAATATAAATATATAAATATAAATATAAATAAATAAAAATGATAAAAGCCCTTTTTTATAAAATTGTTTTTTATTTTATTTTTTTTTTTTTTTTTTTTTTTTTTTTTTTTTTGGGATGAAAATATTTAATATTTCCATTTTAACTAAAGAGACAAAGAGAGTAAAGTGTTTGTTATAATTAATTAATAGGTGATGAATTAATTAATTATCCATTAAAATTAAGATAAATACAATTAATTTAATTAATATTTGCATTTCTGTTTGAGTTTTTAAAAAAGTATTATTGATATTGAAAGTTTTATATATAGTATATTGTGGTTGTGGTTGTTGTTGTTGTTGTTATTTTATTATTTATTTATTATTTATTTATTATTTATTATTATTATTAATTTAAATAATTGGGACTTTTTTCTTATGTTGAGCTCTTTTCTTTTGTTTTTTAATGTAAAGCTTAATGTATTTTTGTTTATTTTCTTTATTTGATAAGTGAGATGGATTAACTGATTTTTTAACTTTTGTTGAATCATCCATTTCTTCATCACTTTCTTCATCATCATCAACCATAGCATCAACTTTTTTATTATTCTTTTTATTATCTTTGGTGTTTTCTTTTTCAACTTGCATTTCATCTGTATTTGTTTTATTTAAAGCAGCTAATTCAGGTGGAATATTTAAAGCTATACAATAATAATAATTTAATAAAAATGTTAATATCAATATTAACTGATAAATGATAAATGGCAATAGTAATGATGAATGCTAATATTTGTGCTTATTCATTGATCGGTGATGTTATTCCACCAAACTACTATTAAACTATTATACTAAAATGATAACAAACCTTCAGCATCGACAATTTGATTATCAAAATGTTCATCTCTTTTTTTAATGATGTCTTCTAAACGATTCTTTTCAAAAACTTTTAATTTTTCAACTTGAACACGTTGATTTCTTAATCTTCTCTTTGATCTGACTGATCTGGCCATTTTATATTATATTATTATTATTATATACAAATTATAGAAAAAAAAAAAATATATTATTTCTATGTGTTGGGTATTTTAGTAAAAAAAATAATTATTATTTCTAAAAAACACAAATAAATCGTTTTCGTTTTTTTTTTTTTTTAAATAAAAATAATAAAAAAATTTTTAAAAATAAAATTTAAAAAAAAAAAAATTATTTTTTTATTTTATTTTTTTATTAAATTTTTTTATTTTTTTTTTTTAAATTTTTTTTATTTATTTTTTAAATTTTTTTCACACAATATATACATATTTTTTTCTTTTTTTCTTTATTTATTTTAAATTTTATATTTTTGATAATAGCAATAACAAAAAACAAATAATAATAAAAGTAGCAACATAATAAAAATATAATTAGTAAATTTATAACTAGTAAAAAATTAAATAAAATATAATTTTCTTTCTTTCAAAAAAAAAAAAAAAAAGCTTTTTAGATATTTCCTATATTATACCTTTATCTTTTTTTAATTTTTAGTATTTAGTTTTTTTTTTAAATTTCCTTCCTCTTCTATTTAAATAAATTAAAAACAGTAGTAGTCTAGTGTCTACTAAGATTCAAATCACACAAAAAAAATCATAAATAAAATAAAACTAAAAGACAATAATAGTAGTTTTGATAATAACAATAATAGTAACAAAATAATAATAATTTGGCTATATTACAATACAATTTGTTTTTTTTATAAAATTTTTATTAAACTCATTTCATAGCCAATTTAACAAAATTTAGGGAAATAGTTAAGATAAATAAAACACGCGAGTGTCCGCATAAATAATAAGATATAATAAGAAAGTAATAATAATAGCAATATAATAATAGATAATATTAGTTTCAGTTTTTTTTTGTTACTAAAGAATTTTTTTTTTATTTTTTAAATTAAAATTATTTTTTTGTTTTTTTTTTGTTTTTTTTTTTTGAAATTTTGGAATTTTTTGCTATCAAAAAATTCTCTTTTTTTTTTTAACGATATTTCACAATAAATAAAGTTGTTTAATAAATATATATTGTAAATAGTTTGTTAAATTATAATATAATCCATAAAGTGTTTTTTTAGTTTGCGTTTATCCATTTAGAACCTTTTTTTTAATAATATAATAGTATAATAATATAAATATGAGTTACGTTAACGGTATGTATACAGATAATAATTCCACCTGGAATGGTACAACTTCAGCAGGAAATAGTAGTAGTGATTTTTGGTATACTCCTGATCAAACAATTACACAAGGCGCCGATCACAATTCATGGAATTATCAACAAACACAGCAACAACCAGTACAACAAACTCCATCTTATGCCCAAATAGTTGCCAATGCTAGTGCCAGTGGTGGTTGGGGTCAACCATCACCACAAAAGCCAAATACACAAATCCCATCTGGTCCAAAGATTGTACCCCCACCTGCTTCAAAAAAAAAGAAAGGTAAACAACAACAACAACAACAACAACAACAGCAGCAACCATTACAACAACAATCACAACAGCCACAATATGGCCAATATACACAAGAACAACAACCACAATATGGTTCATATAATCAACAATATGGTAATCAAACTCCAAATAGCGGCTATAATCAAGAACAACAACAATATGGAGACCAATACAATCAACAATATAATCAATATAACCAACAATATCCACAACAGCAATTTAATCAACAATATAACCAACAATATAATCAACAATACAATCAACAACAGCAACAACAACAGCAATATAATCAACAAACACCACAACAGCAATATCCACCACAACCACAAAATATGAATAGTGGCTATTATGATTGGAATCAACAACAAAACCATTTACAATTTAACCAACAAACCCAAACCCAAACCCAAACCCAGACTCAGACATCAATAAAAAATATTCAACCACCACAGCCACCACAACATCAATATCAGGCACCAAATAAAAAGCAACAAAAACCAAAGGATACATTCCAACCAATTAAAAAAATTACAGCAAACTCATTAGCAACAAGTAGTTTTTTAGAAGAGGAGAATAATAGCTTTGGTCTCGAAAAGTCATCAATCCAACTCCAAACCGAGGCACCAGGAAAGAAACAAAAGTTAAAGATAGCCTCAGCATTTAGCGACTGGGATAATGACCCACCATTACAAACGTAAGATACACATAAAATAACAACATAAAAATTGATAATATCTTATATACTAATTTTTTTTTTTTATTAAAATTTAGAAACAAAAATAAAGTTGAGACTTTCGATAATTTTGAAATGCCATTAGCAGTTAAAGCAAAGAAGCAGCAACAACAACAGCAACAAATAAAGGGTAAAAGAAAATCAACATTTGACTCACCAACTAGTCAAAATAAAAGATTACAAAGATTTGGAAATACCCAAAGCTCAGGTAATTCAAGTAGCTATTCAGCTGCAAATTTTGGTAATAAAGAACCTTCATATGATGGCTCTGAAACTATAAATTGGGATACTTTAACAATTAAAGGAACTTGTACAAATTTAGAAAAGCAATATCTCAGATTAACATCAGCACCAGATCCATCAACTGTCAGACCAGAGGAGGTTTTAAAGAGATCGCTTTTAATGCTAAAGAAAAAGTGGATAGAAAAAGGTGACTATTCGTATACTTGCGAACAATTTAGATCCATAAGACAGGATCTCACCGTCCAACGTATAAAGAATCGTTTTACTGTCGAAACTTATGAAACTCATGCCCGTTTAGCTTTGGAGAATAATGATTTGGGCCAATTTAATCAATGTCAAACTCAACTATTTGATTTATATAAACAACCAGGTCTTGCCTCTAGCAGTGTCAGTGAATTTTTTGCCTACCGTTTGTTGTATAATATTTTCCAAGATAATAGTAACGATATTATTAAAACCATTTCAGATATTGACAAAGAAAAAAATATATCAAAGCTACCACATATTCAACATGCTCTTCAAATTAGAACCTCCATTTACAACAATAACTACTGCTCCTACTTCAAACTAAGTAAGAACCCACCCAACATGGCAAGTTTCTTGTTAGAAAAGATTACTCCACGTATTCGAATTCAAGCCCTTCAAATAATAATAAAATCTTATCGTCCAAATGTTTTATTATCTCAAATTCGTGATCTTGGTTTCAAAAGTGAAGCTGATGCCAGAGAATACGTAGACAGTAATCACTTAATTTGGGCAGATCCAAAAACAAAAAAAGAAGTAGATGCTAAACTTTCAGCTTCAATTGTTAATCATATGGAACCACCAGTAATTAAAATTGCAGCAATTGATGGTCGTTGGTAAAATTTTATATATAATAATAATAATAATAATAAATAATAATATAATAATAATAATATAATAATATAATAATAAATAATAATAAATAATCAAACTAATATCAATAATAATGTAAATAATGTATTTTATAAATTATAAATATACATATTTAAAATATCAAACAATAATAATAATAATTATAATAATAATAATAATAACAAATATCAAATACCAGACACCATCATATTTAAAGCTAGATCTACTTTCAAATGAAAATGTTTTTGGTCCATTTAAATTGTATTTTTTTCAAACATATAAATATATACTACTAACCCTTTTTTAAAATTCTTTTATTTTTTTATTCATACAGAATTTCAACAATTGTTTTAAATTCTTTCGA